>NC_046154.1:175811620-175946620 GCF_011064425.1 Rattus rattus | reverse complement strand
CACAGTTCTCACTTCAACAGTGCACAGTCCCAGAGTTCGGGATGTGGCAGCCTGTGTATTATCCCGACTGTCTGCTCATTGACATGCAAACGATAAAGCAGCACTCTGCTGTGTTTAAAGAATCCCATGACTGGGCCAACCACAAGCAGGTTATTAAAGTAAAACAAGGCTATTTTGTCCCTTGTGAAAAGCAACGGCCTTGCCCAGTGAGTGGCACGTTCAGGGCTATTTACATTCCAACCAACAACGGACAGTAAACGCAAGATAAATGCTCCCTCAACTACATTATTTTTTTGTCTTTGGAGAACGACAGCTGTTCACAATCACGGGACTGCATGAGAATCAGAATCAGGCAGGAATAATGTTTAAAATCTAGCATTCAGTCAGTTTAGTTCGATGTGTTATTGAATTGGTCATTTAAAAAAATGTTTTAGATCAATGGTTCTCAACCTGTGGGTCCGCCACAGGGGTCACATATCAGATGTCTCACACATCAGACATTTACACTGCAATTCATGACACTAACAAAACTACAGTCATGAAGTAGCAATGAAAACATTTTATGGTTGGGAGTCACCACAACATGAGGGACCGTAGTAAGGAGTCATAGTATTAGGAAGGTTGAGAACCACTATACTAGATGGTTAAGAGAAACCCCATCTGGAAAGCTCAGAAACAGAGATCCAACTGTGCTGTAGAAGAGGATAGCCACACGCCATCACCCTGTCACGTCTGCTATTTACTGCATGATAGAAAGTGAGGTTATTCAGGCAGGTGTGGTCCATGTGGTGCATCGGTGAAGAGCCACACGTGACATCATTGTGTAATGTACTTACCATGTAATACGATTGACAGCTGGGGAAGTGGCTCAACCAGATGAAGGCACTGATTGCCAAGCCTGACTACCTGATTTGATTGCGGGGGGCCCACATGTTGGAAGGAGAGAACAGACCTCTGCAAATTCTGACTTTCACATTTGTGCTGTGGTACACACAGCTGAGCAAACGCAACAGTGAATGAATGAATGAAGGAATGAAGGAAGTGAATTTCTTTAAACAAAAATACATTACTGAGATAGGCAAAGTACATCATTTAGTCCTCACAAAAGCCCTATGAAGCAGACAGTATCATCCTCACTTTAGAGATAAGGACAGTATAGATGGAAGTTGGGAGACTTGCCCCCAGCCAGAAACCCAAGGGCTCAGGAGATTGCCTCTTTCCCAGGACTGGGCCTGTAATACAGTGACATGCTTACCCATCAAAAACAAACCCATACAACAGCGATTCCATGGCAGAGACTGGAAAACTACACCCTGGAGTTTCAGGATACTTTGTTGAATCAAACACAGACCACTGTAGTTCAATCTGTGAGACCTTCTAACTCTCATTTGAAAATCATGGGGAGAGAGTACATTATCATCAGCTACACATGAGGATCCATGTCTATCATCGCAGCCTTGGGGAAGTGGAGGCAAGAGGACCAGGAGTTCAGAGTCAGCACTAGATACGAGGTGAGCAGTGTGAGATCAGGGTGTACACAAAATCCTGTCTCAAAAAAGAAGTGGGATGAAGAAAGGAAGGAGGGAGAGAAGGAGGAAAGAGAGAGAGAGAGAGAGAGAGAGAGAGAGAGAGAGAGAGAGAGAGAGGAAAGGAAGGAAGGAGGGAAGGAGGGAGGGAGGGAAGGGGGGAGGGAGGGCAGAAAGGCGGGCCTACACTACCTACAATGGTTATTTACAATATGCTCTGCCACTCATTCACTTTTGCATTCAATCTATATTTATTGAACAGTTAACATGTAAGGCTTGTGGCAGAACCTTGTTTTAGAGCGCTGAACTCCTTCCCTCCCTCCTCCCTCTTTCCTTCCTTCCCTCCTTCCTTTCTTTTTCCCTTCTTCCTTCCTTTCCTGAACTAGGTAGATATGGTCCCACTTTCACTCGTCCTTTCACAGGGGGAATAGAATATTAAAAATAATCATTCACTATTATCACAACAGGAGAAAAAAAATCCCCAATGCAAGCAAAGCAGAAGGTGACCAAACTCAGCTGAAAGTCATTAGGAAAGCTCTTGGAGGGAAGTGCATTTAAGAAGATTGGTAAGGCACGGGCAGGCTCCTGTGGAATAAGTAACGAGATGCTACTCATTGTCTTCCAGGCATAGAAAGACCAACAAAAATGCTTAAAATAGTTAAAAAGACTTATTTCTTGGTTGCTCAGATCAAACACCCAAAAATATAGTTTGACCGAGGGTCTGGCTTTGTTTCTAAGAGACTCAAATTGTTTTTCCAGATTATATATTGTCTTTTTGCCTCTGAGCCTCTCTTGGAATACTGTCCAGCAACAGATAGTGAACAGATAGTGTTCACTCATGTTTAGAAGGAGAATGAGAGACAGTTCTATGATGACTAAGTCAAACCAAGCCAGACCTCATAACCATTAGATTCCTGAACCAACCACTGTGGCCAAAAGGATGGATCTGTGCCCTTTTAGATTGCAGGCTCCAACCCTTTTCTGTAAACCCTGTGGCTGCTAAGCATAGGTGGGATCCATAAACAGAAAACAGCCGCACTTCATTCTCAAGGAAGAAAGCTACTCTGAAAAATAAGAAAAATGTGTTAACTCTCCCCACCCCCAGGAAGTAGTGTTAGATGTTTTGGGATCTAATGCAAATCTAGGATGAACAGAAAATGGAAGGAACAGCATGGGGACTTGCCACCCATTCAGGAGGGAAGTGAGCAGGTCAGGCTAGATCTTGAAGGCCCTGATAATGTGGGGCATCACTCTTTTACTCATACCCCTTACACAGGCTTCGATCAAACCAAAATCACTCAAGAAAGCAATTTGGGTCATCGTTATGAAGTGCTCTAAGCAACTGGACAATGACAATGACTTTCACAGCCACCAGCGTGTGTGTGACATCACTCCCCTTCCAAGCAAGAAGCCCTAGACCAAGACAGCAGACTGCTGCACATCTGCTGAGGCTGAGTCAGAGAGGCTGTGAGAGGCATGACCATCAAACTTCTGGACTATGCAGTGGGAAGAGATTATTACATCCCTAAGGTTTCAGCCAGAGATCACAGGGGTAGATTCCAACAGCTGGAATGAATGATACTGGACTGAACCTCTGAACTGTAAGCCAGCCCCAATTAAATGTCGTCCTTTATAAGAGTTGCCTTGGTCATGGTGTCTGTTCACAGCAGTAAAACCCTAACTAAGATACTTTCTCTTCCTCCTGTCTGCTTAATCCAATGTAGAACTCTCAGCTCTCCAGCACCATGTCTGCCTGCACACTGTCATGCTTCCCACCACGAAGATAATGGACTAAACTTCTGAACCTCTAAGCCAGACCCTAATCAAGTGTTTTCCTTTGTAAGAGTTGCCTTGGTCATAGTGTCTCTTCATAGCAATAAACTCCCTAAGACTTAGTTGCATCTAAGAAGAGGGCCTTAGGGACTAGCAGTTGGCATAACAAATCTATTTTTCATTACATGCACTTTTCTATTTATTTTTAAGTAATAGGCATGCACTTTTAATAAGAAGAAGAATAAGAAGGATAAGAGGAAGAGGAGGAGGAGAAGGAGAAGGAGGAGGAGGAGGGAGGAGGAGGAGGAGGAGGAGGAGGAGAAGAAGAAGAAACAAATCAATTAAGAGGTTATCTGTGTCCACCATTTGGGAAAGAAAGATGGCCGTGGGAAAGAGGTCAGGGAGACAGATTAGGAGGTTCCTGCAGCACGGCAGGAGGTGGCAGTGGGTGAGCTGTGAATGAAACAGAAAAGAGGCCTGAGCCCAGGCCATCTGAGCAGAAGCTCCTGTGCTTCCCCATCATATCCTCCAGCTAAGCTCGTATTTCTAGGAAGGCTCCCAGAGGTGGGGCGAGACCTGCAGATTCAGTTTGTGTCTTTCTTTTTTCTGACATGTAAGATCACATGCATTTGCCATTCACCACGTGATGATTTGACACACATGCTCAGAACAGAAGAATTAATCTAACTACTGCTTTGGCTTTTTCGTGAGGGAAACACAGCACCCATTCCACATTTTTTTAAACAAATCGTCCTTACCTATAGTCACTGTCCTGGGTTCTGGATCTCCCGAACTTATTTCCTCCTATCTAATTACAGTAGTATAATATCCTTTCACCAACACCTCTCTCCTGGTGTGTTGTCCTAAAATTGCCCAACCTTTAGTATTTAACGTTCTATTTTTTCCTCGGCTACAAGATAAACTTGTTTAGATTCCATCTATGTATGTGATCATTTTGATATCTGTCTTCTCGTGTCTGTCTTATCTCATTTAACACAATGCCCTCCTGTTTTACTCATGCTGACAAAGTAAATAATATTAAAAATTTTTAACCAAAATGACCTTCTTTGAACTGGCTGAATATCATTCTATTACATGCAATGTATGTCGTACTTATCTAGCCCTCTATGTGTGGACACAGACTGATTCCATCCTTGTCTGACGTGAGCAATGCAGCAAGAATCACGGTTCCACAGACATCTGTGTCATACCGAGTTCCTCAGTAGTTCTGGATACCTGTTATTTTAAACACAAGAGGCACAGAGGTTCTGAGAAAAAGCCAGAAGCCAAGGAGTATGACCTGAGCCTTGGGGGAAAGAGCAAGCTTCCTTTGTGGAGAGTTGCAAATGCCTTGCATTTACCTGTCCTGCAGGCATGCCACCTTCAAAGGGATGCAACAGTATCACCTCTGGAAATGAGCTTCTATGCCAGTGTTGATCTCTTGAGATCAGGGAGCACTGAGTGAAGTTGGACCCCTTGAAGCCCTTTGCCAGGCCTCCCACATCCCCCCAGGGAGGAGAAACATTACAGCAGATTTGCCTGCAGTTAGCTTTCTGAGTTCACTCTGGGTAAAAGCCAACTAAACAATGCATGGCGCGTCTCCGTAGGGGCCAGTGAGTGATGAAGTGATGGGAAAAGAGTGAATGATGTTTGTGGCACTTTGAACAACTACAGAAAATCAGCAAAAGATAAAATGATTTTCAGTTTTATTAATTGAGTTGAATTCATCTCCTCGACAAACCCTGTTCTTGGGGTCAACTTGGATGTACCCCATCCTATGAACCTCTTCTCATCTCCTTGTTATTTCCTTGTTTTGTTCACAGGTTCAATAAAGCACCCAGTAATAATTTGTATTCGTTAATGCTCCTTTGCCGTGGAAGGTTATTCTGGCTTATGTTCCAGAGCGTTAGAATGCATAAGAATGGGGACCACACGGCCGCAAGTGGCAGGAAGAGAAGAAGTAGTAGAAACTTGAGACATACGGACACAAAGCTAAGAGAGTGTGGGGCAGATTTAGGGGGAGTTAGAGAAAGAGTGGGGGTAAACATCAAAATGTATACAAAATGTATATTTGTATGAAATTCTCAAAAAATATAAATATTACCTTCAAAGAATAAGTACCTTTTTTTTTTTACAGTTCTGTAACTTTATTTGACAGTAAGCAAGTTAGTCCTCACCCACATTGACCGTCTGTAGATTTTTGAATGTGGTAACAGGTACGTAAGTTACCAATGTGTAGAGCTTGTTTGATGGATCCTCATCCTCATTACGTTTTCTGGGCAAACGTACTCGGATGCGATTTGGAATATTCCTTATTCCCTTGGCCCAGATGTTTTTGCTGAGCCTGGTGTTGATTCACACATCTGGAGCCCCCATCTCCTTCATGGCAAAACTTTCAGATTTCTTTGAGTGTCTGAGGGCCACTCTTCTTGAAGCCCACTCTATGATTGTGCTTGTGAATGTTGGTGACATATCCTTGGGTTAGCATGCTGTTGACAGCAGAACAGCCCTTCCTCCTCCCTTCCTCCTCCTCCTCCTCCTCCCTTCCTCCTCCTCCTCTTTCCTCTCCCCCTTCCTCCTCCACCTCTTTCCCCTCCCCCTCCTCCTCTTCCTCCTCTTTCCTCTCCTCCTTCCTCCTCCACCTCTTTCCCCTCCCCCTCCTCCTCTTCCTCCTCTTTCCTCTCTCCCTTCCTCCTCCACCACTTTCCCCTCCTCCCTCCTCCTCCTCCTCCTCCTCCTTCTTCTTGCCACCCTCCTTTGCAGGAGCCATCCTGCCTGGCCCAAGTTGAAAAGGACAGACACAGGGGATTCAAATAAGTACCTATTATCTCGCCAATGATATGGGTTGAGACTCTGGTCAGTGTCTCTCACAAGGCTGCCGTTGAGCTGTCTATCAAGGTGGCAGTCGTAGCAAGACTGACCTGGGGAAGAACCCACTTTGTGGCTCACTTACGTCAGTGTGGACAGACCCCAGGTACTCAGGAGATCCTGCCCTGACTCACCAGTCCTCCACAGACAGAGAACTGCAGCAGCTTCCCCGAGGAGCAAAGACTGAGAAAGATAAGGGACAGAGGTCACTGCCTTTCTGTAACATAACCTCAGAAATGACAGCTTGTCACTTCTGCCATAGTCTGTCCAAGGCGAGTCCTTATTCCCAGACTGCACTCAAGAGGAGGAGATGATGGATCACAGCACGGGCAGCAGGCGGTGTGGCCATGACAACCCATCTCAGAGGCCCCCATCCACTCAGAGAAGGAAGTCAGTGAGCAAGCCTTTACAAATGATGGTTCCATCGCCACCAACAACCCTTCTCGTTCTGAAAGAGCACCCAAGGCAGGTCTCCAGAGGGCCCATCTCTCCTAGCCCCTCCTGTCCCCTAGGAAACCTCGGTCTGGCGGTGGGACCTGCGCAGAGAAACCATATTAAAGAGACACATTCATCTGGGTATTCATTGAGTAAGCACTGACTAACCCCAGTTATGCTCTAAGGACTTAAAGATGCCAAAGTTCAAACTTAAAGTAGGGGCTAGATAGGCTCTATGCCGATGTACCCATAAAACAAATAGGACTGCTGAGTAACAGAGCAGAAAGTAGAGTTGTTCCAAGACACAGGGCCACACAGATAGTATTGACTAGTATGTCCTCAACTCTCTTCCCTGATGGAAGTGTAGGCTCTCTATCTCTTTCCCTTGCAAGTACACCCCACATTCAGTTCTATGAATTAAACCAAAGAGAAAAACTGCAGTTCTGGAACCTCTAGTCTCATTGTTGTTGTTGTTGCTGTTATTATTATTATTATTATTATTATTATTATTATTATTATTATTATCATCATCATTCATATTTTCAGCCATTTGTATTAGAACACCCTGAAGGGAAGAGAAATTATAATCCCTCGGGCTCCCATACTCTTAAGGTAGATTCTCCGCCAGCTCTCCTTTTCCCGTCTTCCCTGATATGGCTTATGCCGCCGTCTCATCTCAGCCTCTACCTGCACCTGAAAGACACGATATTAGACATCTCTTGCACTGAACAACCCCAGAGAGAGCAGGCACCTTTCTGTGAGAGACACAGGAGAGACACGGCTTGTCTTCAAACCACCCAAGTTGCCCCTTGTTATTGGTTTTTGATTGTTTCTTCCCCATTGCTTCTTTGTCATTTTGCTTTGCTAAATAAATTTCTTTAAAAAAAAAAAAAAAGCTTTCTGGCACTTTCTCCCTCTGGAAAAATAAAATAATCCCTGCCCTCTTCATGCCTGGAAATGGAATGCACTTCAAGAGGAAAATACACGAATTTCATGAGCTATAAATAGGCCCCATTCATTCAAGGAGTGGGTGTGGAAACCGAAACCTTGACAGGTAATTATCAAAAGCCCCTTAGAAAAGCAAGTTTCTGTGCATGAGAGCCACAATTTATTATTATTATTGTTGCTGGCCTCCCTGATGGTCTCCATTTATGATTCTGGTAATCTTGTCTCTTTTGATGAATCTACCTTTTGTTTTTCATTAAGGTGTCAATGCGTTAGACAAAGGGCTTGCTGAGTACAACACAACCCGGAGTGCCTCACACAGGGAACGCAGGACTTTGCACTTGTAAGCCAAAACCATTGTCCTTGCTGGATGAAACACACTCATGCCAAAACATGTAGGAAGCATGCATTCTCTCTCTCTCTCTCTCTCTCTCTCTCTCTCTCTCTCTCTCTCTCTCTCTCTCTCTCTCTCTCTCTCTCTCTCTCTCTCTGTGTGTGTGTGTGTGTGTGTGTGTGTGTGTGTCTTTCTATTTCTCTTGGTCTGTCTCCCCCGCACCCCGGTGTCTGGGTATATCCGTCTGTCTGTCTGTCTGTCTCTTTCCCAGGGTGTTGGTCTGTCTCCCCCGCACCCCGGGTCTGGGTATATCCGTCTGTCTGTCTGTCTGTCTCTTTCCCAGGGTGTGTGTGTGTGTGTGTGTGTGTGTGTGTGTGTGTGTGTGTGTGTGTGTGTATGTGTATCTCTGTCTCTCTGTCTTGGTCTCTCTCTCTCTCTCTCTCTCTCTGTGTGTGTGTGTGTGTGTCTGTCTGTCTGTCTGTCTGCTCTCTCTCTCTCTCTCTCTCTCTCTCTCTCTCTCTCTCTCTGTGTGTGTGTGTATGCAGCGTGTGTGTGTCTTTCTATTTCTCTTGGTCTCTCTCCCCCGCACCCCAGGTCTGGGTATATCCGTCTGTCTGTCTGTCTGTCTATCTGTCTGTCTGTCTCTTTCCCAGGGGTGTGTGTGTGTGTGTGTGTGTGTGTGTGTGTGTGTGTATCTCTGTCTCTCTGTCTCTCTGTCTCTCTCTCTCTCTCTCTCTCTCTCTCTCTCTCTCTCTCTTTCTCCCCACCCCCACCCCCAGTCTGGGTGTGTCTGTCTGTCTATCTATATCTGTCTCTCTGTCTCTTTGTCTGTCTCTCTCTCACACACTCACACATACTTATTTCATAGTCATGGACCTTCTTTAGGCCTCTTTTAGCCAGGTTAAAATAGTGTATGTCTGGGTTGTCTGTCTAGACCACTCATAAGGGAGACTAGTAAGCTCCTGCCGGTATCCATGTTTGTTTCATGATGGACCTGATGGATCCCTAGATACATCTGAACACAGATCAAGAATCTCTCCCAAACTTGCTCAAGCTGCTCCCCAAAATTCCCTGAGGAGACAGTCTATTTCTAGGAGCATCATTCACCTGCTGCTGTCTGCTCCGAGGCTGGAGCAGCAGCCTTATAAACCCACCCCTGGCCCTGTGGGTCAGAAGGAACCTGAAAGCCACTCAATGGAGCTTGAGGTGGAGCATCCTGTGAAGGATCCACAGCCATTCAGGATGTCGGGAGCATCTCCGAGAGGTTCCTCAGGATAGGCCCACTCCCTCTGAGCCATGTGGCGTTTTGTCAGCATGCCATCCCAGGGCCTGTGACACAATCTTGGAGACCTGTCAAGACTAATGACCTGTCACTACAACACCTTTGATGAGGAAAGAGGAATGGAATTTCCCCAGTTCTGAAGGCTAAACGCCTGGGGGCAGGGGGTGAGGGATTAAACAGCAATTCACAGCACACTTAAAATTAGAAAAAGAAGATTAGTGTAAATTAAACTCCTTTTTTTCTCAAGATAGAAGAAAAAGTTAACTCTATGTGTGTCCCAGAAAGAAACCTTAGAAAAAAAGCTGGGGTGGGGGTGGAGTAAAATTTTAGGCAATAGGAAAAGCTATATTTTTTGAATTGACAGATATATATATATATATATATGTATATATATGTATATATATATATATATATTCTGGAATATACATATATTTATATTCTGGAAGCATATTTTGCTACCAAACCATAAATAGCCATGAGACCTGAAATATGCTGTCTGTATTTATACAGCCCTTTGAAACCTATAAGGAAGTGGCAAATAGCCTTTTAAAAAATAAAATAGGACAAAAGTAAACGATTTTCTCTACTCATATTGCCATTCAACCAAAGCAAATATTTAAGGACAGAGCTAGAAAGGACTTCCACTGTGATCCTACAGTCTTGCCTCTGTGATACCTGTGTTTCATAAGCTTTCTGAAGCTTCCTCCTCTTTGGGCTAAGCATTATAATGAGAAGAATATATGAAGGAGTGACAACAAGAGTCTTCTACCAAGAGGTCGTCAATCCTCAGTGAGAGTGGTACAGATATGAAGAAGTTGTTCTTCCCCAGGACCACGCAACACAAACTACAGGCACAGCATCGCAGAATGACAAAGCGCTAAGTTGCTTGACTGCTCTCTATATGAGATGAGCCATTGAAGAAAAACATGAATGTCTTTGGGCAAGGTAGGGCCTTCACATGTATTTGGATGGGATAGAGATCACATATGGGAATGGACAAATAAAATATAACTTGATTAGGAAAAATGGGAGGGTCAGCTTTTAACTGATTATATGTCAGTCAATGCTAAAACATCTAAACGTTGCCCCATGTGCTGTAGGAGGTTTCTGGGGTTCTAAAAAACAAGATTGTATGTTCTTCCAATAATTCAGGTGATAACACAGAGTGCAGATGAGAACATCCATTAAGCACCAAAATTTGGTATGTAAGATATTGCTAACATGACTGACTGTCTCTAGTTACCTCACAAGCTGAAGGCTATACACTACTATTTCTCCCCTATTTTGTCATTTCCATATTATTTGCTTTTATTTATTTCCTACTAATGATGCGTTCATCATTCTGTCACTAAACGATACATAATGAAATCTTACAAAATGTTACACTCTGGTAAGGGCTTGAGATCCCATGATAGACAAAGAGATGGTGTCTGGACCATGGCAAAACTGAGAGTCCAGCAGGGCCAACAACCAAATCCAATGCAATGTACTAAGCAAGAAGAGTAGAAGCCCTGGGAAGGAGTAACTGTTCCTCAGGAAGTGACAGTTAGGTTGGGACCTAAGAGGGGAGTATGATTTTGACAAAATGCATATATTGAAAACACGAAGAGGAAGAGATTGACTTGTCCAATAGGTGGGGAACAATGGTAGGCAGGAGAGGAAATGAGAATGTCTCACAGACCTTCAAAGCAGAACAGGCTAGAAGTAGGCTTAGGTAGAGCACACTGGGCTGTGATAGCCACTGAGCAAACAGTCCAAGTGGTAATATAGAAACGAAACTCTAAAGCTCAGTGGCTTAACCAGAAAGCATTTATCGGTCAAACAAACTCTGACCCAGGTCAGATGACTTTTCAGAGATGGTCTCTTTGGAGTACCTACGACACAAAAGATCCTGCTATCATTTAATGTTAGCTTCTCAGAGTATGGCTTTTGGGATGACCACAACAGCTGGCGAGGAAATGTGGAGATGGTCCTCCCCTCTTGCACATTTTGGTTCCAAACCAAACACTCACTTTCTGGTGGATCTGCCTAATCACACAGACTCAAGTAAGTTCAGAAGAGTCTAGAAGCAAGAAGTGCAAAGCACGTAAGCCATTTGAGATGCAGTCACATCTCTGTCAAGGCATACAAGATCACCAGGCTTTGTCCTAAGAGTAAATGTTATGATAAATCTTGATTGTCAACTTGATTGGATTGAAAAATACTTTGGAAATTCACTGAAACATACCTCCTAATGTTTCTTCAAGGATATCTCCAGATGCTAGTAAGTTATGAGGCCTTGACCTAATAAATACATTCCTTGTTTGGATTTGTAATGTGAAAAGAACATTTGGCAGGTGACAAAAGGTAGGAAGTGAGGGGCCTCATTGAAGGTGAAGGAAATGGGTCTCTGGAAGCATTGCCTGAGGGCTATATTCCCCTGGCTTCTTCCTCTATGCTCTTTATCCTGACTCCTGCTGGACATGTTCTAAGATGGTCGTTCATGCTTTTACTGCCATGGTAGATTGAGCCCTCTGAAATGATGGGCCTGAATACCCTTTCCTCCTCTAAATTGGTTCTTTCAGACATTTCAGACTGTGACCAGATGGATCACGGCCATGGAAATTCAATTAATATAGTCACAAAGAACAACCACAAAAGGACAGTCCAGGGTCAAATTTGTGTTGTAAAAATTACCTTGGCTTGCACTGGATGTGACTCAGGGGGACAACAACATTAAATTGTGAGAAACTCATTGATGGGGCAAGAGGAAACCAGTTAGAAGTTTCCGCAAAGATTCAAGTGTAAGTCAATGCTCACTTGAAACAGTGTATCTGCTTAATTAAAATCTCAATCTAGATATCTTTATTAAAATCTAAACAAGCGATTCATTTAAGTTGGTACTTGGAAGAAAGGAGGATTTTTTATTAAGGATAACATTGGCAGAACTTAATAATAATTGGCTGAATTTGCTTAGGGCTTCAACATTATAGTAGGTGAATTTTCCTCCCAAAAAACATAGAGAAAGAGTGTTCTGGATGGTGATGTTTCTTAGGACTCTTTCAATTAAAGGGAAACACAAGTCAAGGAAACGCTGTATTACTGGACAGGATATCTTGAAGTTGAAGCTAACGCTGAGACACAGAAGTAACTGACATTCAGGTGGAAAAGTTGGATAATACGAAAAAGACAAATGATTTTTCTAGAAACAGGACAAAGCCAAACCAGGAGAACAGAACTGGCAAATGAGTTCAAGAAACAGTGGCTAAGGTCAAGGGTAGAATCCCCCAGGATGTTCTTACATGGGTTTCATAACCTAGAGACACGGGTAGAGCAGTGAGCACAGACCTGGAGGTAACACGCTCCTCCATAAATTGTCCACTGACCAAGCAAGGCAGAGCTCTTGATTTACACATCCCTCCACTCTTCCCTACTTCAATAAAGCAATCTGCCATCCACTCCTGTCCTGTAGCAGTAAGTGCTTGTTCATTCCTTTTGACCCTCACACCCAATCCATCAACACGTCCCTTTACTGCACTCTGAAATACAGGCTCATTTCATCATCGACACCACAGTCTAAGCCATACCATCGCTTGTCTTGACTAGGACAATCGTTTTTTTAACTGACTCTGTCTTTTGTTTAACTGGCCATCTTCTGCTCCTGCTTCCTGTAGTACATTCTCACAGTAACCAGCACCATCCTTCTGAAGTGTAAATATAATCATGTTACTCTCAAAACTACAGCAAATACTTGACCTTGAAAGCCCTTCAAGATGTGGCCTCTGCCTCTCTTTGTGGTCATACTCTCCTTCACCTCTGCCATTGCGCTTCTTTGTGTTGCCCAATGTTCCAGGCTCATCTTAGGGTGACTACACTCTTCATTCTGCTTTTAGTCTGTGGTTCCTCAGCCTCACATGGCTGACTCCCTCCTGTCCCACAGTCCACAGCTTCCATATCTGTTCCTCAGACGTACTGCAATCGCAAGACAGGGAGCTGATTTCAGCGTTCTATGGGCAACACATCTCGCTCTCTGAAGTTTTCTTCCTAAGTTTCTCCCCCCAGTGTCATGCTTGTGTCTTTCCCTTTTTAAATGAAAGTAGTTCGCTTTCGCTCACAGTTTCAGATTGCAGTCCAATATCCCAGATAAGCCATGGTAACGGGAGCTTGAGGCAGCTGACTGCATTATATCCATAGTTGAAAAGCACAGAAGGATGAATGCTGGTACTCAGTTCACTTCCCCTCTTCTTGTAGAGTTTGGATCCTACCTAGTGCCACCCATAGTAGCAGGACTTTCCACCTCAATTAACCTAATGGAGATAATCCTACACAGGAATGCCCAGACACATTCCCCAAGTGATTCTCCATCTCATCAAGCTGACAATTGAGAATAGCCATCATACCACCAAAGAGCGGCTAAAATCCGGAAGGCTTATTTGAATCTCAGAACAGAGTTCCAGATCCTAGCACAGGCTAGCAGCTCCATGAGATCATAAGGTCTCAAGCCTTTTCCTATCTTTCAGCTCTGGTATCCTTTGTTCATGAACTTAAGTGAAATATGGTGGTAACATGCTTGCAATGCTGGCGCTCTGGAGGTGGAGATAAAAAAAAAAATCAAGAATTCAATGATAGGGTAGGTTAGCAAGATGGCCCAGTAGGTAAAGGTGTTTGCCAAGCAAGCCTGGTGACCTGAGTTTGTTTTGGGTCATTCTTTAGCATCTATTTCCCTACTATACTCTTTCCTCTCCTGAAAGTGTGATGACACTGCCTTGATCATGACATCAGTGTGTAGAGTAGTTCAGAGTGCGTAGTAGGCATCGCCTTTCTAGGACGCTGAAGAAACCAATGAAGAAGGGAACAAATGAGTGAGGTTTCTCTTCTTTCTTCCATCTATTGCCTCTTCTTTCCCACTGGCTGAAGCACTGCATCCTTTAGAAAGTAGCATCCTCCTGTGGTCCCTCCTGGCTCCTTTCCAGTCTTCTACCATGTTTCTTCATGCTATCTTCTTGTCTAACCTCTCGCCCTTTTCACTCATGAAAAGGGTCAAAGTTAAACAAACAAAAGACCTCTTAACCCATGGCTGCTGTTCAGTTCTAGTTTCCCTGTACCTTGCAGCAAAAGGTAGGGTTGTTTTAATGATTCCTCAAATCTTCCCCTGGCTTTCTTCCCACGTGTACTTCTGGCTGTTCTCTGAATATGTTTCCTTAAAAATATTTCCACGGCTTTATCTATGCTATTTTTCATTCTCCTCTCAACTGTCTACTGTTTGTTCTTATTCTCTTTAGGTTCTGTTTTGTTTTCTGAGGCTTTCTTGTGAAGCCTATGTGTCGAAGGCTGGTGTCAAACAAGCAACAATCCTCCCGTTTCGGCCTCCTATATATTGAGATGGCTTGTGAGCCACCAAACCTCGTTCCATCTGTACTTTACCCTGTAACTTTTACCCTTGCATTTCCCTGACTTGCTAAATGCCACTATGACTTCCCATTTCACTGCCCTGTCCTTCCTGCCATCTCCTGCTTAAATCCACCCTCCCTTAGATGCTCAAATACCCTCTCATCCCAGCTAATGTAAGGCAGTCTGCCTCCCATGTCTAGACTGTCTTGCCCTAGTCTGTGAAGATTTAGACTGCCTAGAATCATCTCTAATTCAGCATGTCTCTCTAGAATAGCTTGATTCCAGTACACAGCTGGCTGCAACATGTCAAAGAAAGACCCTAAGGAGGCTACCTGGGGAAGAGTGGCAGATGAGTGTACCAAGGCAATGTATTGGACGGACTTGTGGATGGAAGTATGGTTGTTGACTTTATCAAGACCAAGCATATCCTTGCAATATGGGACAAGGGGAAGGAGGGGTTATACAGATTAGGAAGAGAGTGGCTTTATCCTAACTAGAATGGACCTTAATATCAGAGCACCAGCCACTTTTCTGAAACCAGGATCTTGTTGCAAAGCTTCAATACTCTATTTATAGATTTCTGAAATTCTATGCAAGAAAAGGCACTTGGATTACTCTGAGTCAAGCATGATAACTATAATTTATGATGGCTGAAGTCATGTCAAGTTGAATCCACATAATGCTAATCCAGATTCACGAGATATATTTCACCCTATTTTACAAGCCCTATTTTACAGTAAGAACACTGGGACTCAGAGGTTGGACAGTTTACTTAAGAATGCTTATCTAAATGAATAGTGGAACTGAACTTTAAATGGAATCACTGTAGATACTAATGCCCATGTTTTTCCCCCTAGACCTTGGGTTATAATAGTAGATTGTTGAAGGCAACCAACATGTCTTTCTACAGATTAGTTTCACATAGTTGTAGAATGGCCAAAAGATGAGATTTTATGCAGTTATTAGAATATTTAGAAGTATGTTTAATGGCTCGTAGCATATGGTAATATTTTAATTGAGACATAAAGCTATATATAGAAAAAATGTTAGTCTGTTTTTCACAGTTATGCTGTAAATAAAGTCTGGAAAGAAAACTAAGAACACCGAGTATTATCACTGTGTGGAGGAATTATTGTGGTTTAAATAACTGTCTTCATTTTCCTGTCCCACCATACATTCTTGCTCTCCACAAAGACCCCCAGGTTCCTTTGGGGAGTGTCTTCTGCATCTCAATGAGGTAATGCTGCGCTTCCTTGTCTCCCATTGGAGAGATCGAAGAGGGTCACTGGAGCTTCCTTAGCCAGGCTCTGTTTGCTTGTGCAGTAGGAGCCAAGGAGCTTGTTACAGCTGAAGAGGACCTAGTTAGTCGAGAATAGCCTTTAATCAGGCTGGTGGGATGGCTCAGCGGTTAAGAGCACTGACTGATATTCCAGAGTTCCTGAGTTCAATTCCCAGCCACTGCATAGTGTCTTGTAACCATCTGTAATTAGATCTGATGATCTCTTTTGTTGTGCCTAAAGAAAGTGACAGTGTACATTTATAGATAAATGAATTTAAAAAAAGAATAGTCTTTAACCATGCTATCGTGAGATGTAAGAATATCAGATCTCCAGTCCTAAGATCTCCTCCAGTCCTATACAACCAAGTCCCATATGATCCTAGAACTGCCCTTTTTCCTGTCCTGTTACATAAATTGGTTCTCTGTCCTCCTATCCATTCTGAAAGCTTACTTATACTCTTTCAATACATTTTTCTATTTTTATTAATGACTTCTTACTAGTTTTGCTACTTATAATGCATGAAACACTAATCAGTATATATTTATATTTTCTACATGTTCTATACTAAACATGTTTTGCATTACATTCAAAGATAGAGAAATAAAAACAAAGACCCAATCCTAAAGCAGGAAAAAATTATCTTTCCAAAATGTATATGACTATAAGAAGCCAGAATTGAATCTGTGGTTTGATCTCGCCCAATCACTGGATTGTTCCAATGTGCGGCCTTGCTTTAACTGTCATCACATTCTGACAGAAAACGGGTAGTTTTGCCTTCATATAAAAACAGAAATGTTTTAGTGTAGCTAAGTTTCATCTATATTTCCTATAGCTAGCTATAGTAAGAGCCCTGATCTCCATTTCCTTTAAAATTACATCTAACAAAGTATATGCAAAGTTTTAATTTAATGGTAAATTCCTTTAGGACATATAGTAATATATTTACCATTAATCTACTTTACCAACGTAAAAGAAATTCTTTGCCATAATCCCAGCACTTGGAAGGTTGAGGGCAGGGGGATTGGGATGAGTTAAAAATCAAGTTGGCTACAGGGTAAGTCCCAGACCAGGCTGGAGTATACAACAAGATACCATCTCAAAAACAAATAAGTAATAAATCAATAACACACTCCTCCCCCAAAATGGTTAGGAACAAGAAGGAAGGGAGAGAAGGGAGGAGAGAAGAAAAGAGAGAGATGGAGTGGGGAAAAAGAGAAAAGAAGCAATTCACCTGCCCTTTGTGTCATCCTTTCTCATATGTAACTTTTCTGAAATCCAGTCCTGTTTTCAGTAACAAAGATCCTAACTCAGACTCAGAATTCCCCACCGCAGGACCCATCCTGGCTCTGTGTTGTGAACACTTAGGTAGGATAGACAGATTTCTTTCAAAATTATCTTCACACCATTCTACACCTGCCATGGATTCCTTTCTCACAAAACATGATCTACCCACAGTTGCCCACACCAGTGTGTTGGCAGAAGCAGTGACACCCATGGCCGCTGCCTCAGGTGAAAGAGCTTCCACTAAAAGGGAAATAAGGTCTTCTAGAGAAAACACCCCAACCACTCCAAAGACTAATGATGTCACTGTTGGAAAATTTGGAGATTGATATAGCAAATAAACAAAAACTCTTGTTCTGATACAGGGGTTCTAATCCATCGATTCTAATCCAGTGGCTCTCTCAGAAGACCTTAGGACAACATATACATCCACAGAAAATGCAACAATATTATTTAAATGTAAGGATTTCAAATCCGTTCTTAGGACAAAAGAATATTGAGGACAAAGTTTGGATTCCTAAAGAGTGGTTAACTAAGTAAGAACCTAACTTTCAGTGTATATAAATAGACTCCAAGCGACCATCAAACCCAGTCACATAGATACACAGGTGTTCAGAGACAGGCCATGTGTGTATTTCGGCTTGAGGTTTATTTTCCTAGACTCTGTTCTTCCAAAGGAGGCTTTACACTCCTGGGAACAATTAAGTAATGATAGATAATGAGCTTTGGCATCAGTTTGCTCGAAAGTAGACACTGGCTTCCTAAGTAGACACAGCCCCTCAACAAACACTGTGATACTAGAGTTACTAAGCACTGCTGGACCTCAGCCTTCTAATCTAAACAATCCCTTCTTCCTTCAGGGGCTCTTTGAGCTGCAAATGATGCCGTAGAACAACCATCTGACTCACAAAGATATTCAGTGACAGGAGCAATGAGTCCTCTTGGGAGTCATGCTTCTGCTGGCATAAGCAACACACCCAGCCTGCCCTTCTCCCAAAATAACGCATGATTCAAAAGGATTGCTTCTTCTCCCTTCCAAACCAAGCAAACAAGCCAATATGCCTACACCCTTGCAACAGCCCTCCATAAATGAATTCAAGTCCAACCATGGCTCCATGCTACACGGTACCCCCGAGAAAATGCCTGGAGAATAAACTCTTGAATTTGCAAGAGTGTCCATTACACCCTGATGTTCTACCACAACCAGTGTTCTGCAACACATAGAAGTGCCGTCTGTCAATAGCACTATCCACCAGTGGATTTAAGCTTCAAAGGAAGGAGGGAAGGAGCTGGGCCTCAAGTCTGACCATGTGAGGCATGTTTTTTTGACAAAATGCTTGACCAAAGCAACTGAGGGGAGAAAGGGCTCATTTAGCTTTCATTCTTGAGAGAGATAGTCTATCATGTCAGGAAGGGTGTGGCAATAGCCAGGGAAGGTCTGGCGGCAGGAACAGGAAGCAGAAAGAAGACTAGGGCTGGGCTATAAAACTTCAAGGCTTCTCCTAGAGACCTACCTCCAGCAAAGCTTTACTTCCTAAGGGTTCTACAGCCCTCCCAAAAAGCACAATGAGCTGGAGAGCAAATGGTCAAGCACATGAGCCTACACAGGCAAATCACACCACCATACACACCACATACACACTCTGTGCCCCATGAGCCTATGGGATATTACATACTCAAATTACACTATCATACACACCACATGCACACTCTGTGGCCCATCAACCTATGGGGATATTACATACTCAAGTCATCCACCATACATACCACCACTCTCTGTCCCATGAACCTATGGAGATATTTCATACTCAAATCATACCACCATATACACACCACTACTCTGAGTCCCATATATATGTATATATACTTTTGCCTTTGCGATAGGAGCAAGTGTTCTTAACTACTTCAGTATCTATAGAGGATCTTGACATCATACAAAGCAAGATCCATAAAAATGAGAGCAGATGTCCACACTTAGCATTCTGAAGATCAAGTATCACTAAAGGTGCTCATATATACAAATATATATGGGTTTCTAAGAGGAATTATCATTTATTTTTACATTCATCACTGTCCAGGCAGGAACTCAAAAGACATATTTTTATGCATCACCCTTTTTCAGAATTGGAAAATGGTAGCACTAAGGAGGATAATTTTATTTTTTTTTAAAGTGTATGTGTATGTGTATGTATGTCTGTGTGTGGAAATAAGAGGGTATTGGATTCCCTAGAGCTGAAGTTAGAAGCAATAATAAGTTATCTGACATGGAGGTTGGGACTTGAACTCAGGACCTTTGCAATAGCAGTGGTCGTTCTTAACCACTCAGCCATCTCTTCAGTCACCCTAGAGGACCTTGACACCATACAAAGCAGGATTGCTTAAGGTATAGACTCTGTGTACTGACTGCAGAATCTATAAAGATGAGACAAGATGCTCGCTCACATTTGACACTCCAAAGATCAAATACCACTAAAGCTAGGCAAAATGTCTCCCCTTAAAGTAAGAAGATGAAATGGCATGTGATAGTGACTGAAGCTGAAGGATCATAAGTTCCAAGCCAGCCTGATCTATATACTGAGACCCTGACCCAAAAGGACAAAGGCAGGAGTGGGGGAGATGAATAGATGGTTTAGTGGGTACAGTCGCCTTAGTTCACAAGCCTTACGACCTGAGCCCAAACACTGGAACCTACGGGAACCAGACGAGGGGTTGGGCATCTGTAATCCCAAGCGCAAGAGAGGCAGAGGCAGGAGAATGGCCTGGAAGTTTGAGAGCCAGCTCATCTGGAGCGTGCAGCACAGCAGAGACAAAACAGATCCTGCCTCACCGAGGCGGAAGGAAAAACTGACTCCTGAAAGTTGTCCTCTGAACTTCATACAACAGCACATATCATACGCACAAGAATGCACGCAATAGTAATAAAATCTTTATGTTGCTTTAAAAAACAAGAAATATCAAAATAGTATGAAGACCAGAAAAAAATATGATTCGAGAAACTGCAGCAACAAAGAAACAGTGCCTCAATGTCAGCATTAGTCACATCTTGACATGAAGACAGAGTAATCTTCTTCCGGGAAAAGAGTGGGAACTTCCCTGTGTAAATCAGGACGTCATTAGCAGTCCACTGCTAGTGACAACCAAGCGACTCCAGTAGATCCAATATTCCCTGAGGAGTAAAGTCACCAGAGGTTAAAAACTCTTAAGTCACAGGGATAGCCATAGGTAAACAGGCCAATGTACAATGCTTCACAGCGCTCTCACCAGGTTGTTCTGGCTTCTCCCCTCCGGCTTCAAGAAGCACAAAACAGGAAGTGGGGGTGACCAGGTAACCAAGCCACAGTAAGAAAGTGGAATCCAGCTCTAATCAGAGATCTGCTTCTTCCCAGGGACCTGGAATGTCATTCCTGTATTTTTCCACAGCCTGCTGTGTGCCGTTAGTCATCCTGATTGCTACTCCTTGCCTGATGTCACAGGAGAACTGGCAGGACTCAGACTGGTAACGCTTAGGAAACTCACGGAAAGGTTCTATGCAAGCAACTCTCTACACTGAGATTGAGTTCAAGGTGCCCCTGAATAAAACCTCCAGTGTCGTTTTCTAAATTTAGTATGGTGCCAGGAAAAGCTGGGCGGAGGGGAGCGACGCTACGGGAACCAGGAAATGCGGTTTCTGGTCCCAGCGCTTTCCAAACTACCTATGTGGCCTTTAGCAAATCACTTCAGCGGTCAGGTCCAGGAGTAATTTTCAGCCCAATGCAGGGAATAAAACTAGTCACTATAGCTGTACTTAGAGTCACCCTGGTACTTTTGCCGGTCATCAAAAATCTAAACCCTAGCTTGCCTCCAAAATCCAACCGTTTTAATAGCTTTCCTTTTTCATGACGATAATGAGGCTGCAGGAGAAAAAGCCTTGTTCATAAGAGATATGTTGTAAAGTGTTAAGTGATAGACTTATTTAAAGACAAAATTAACTGTGACTTAACTTGTGGTTCCAAAATATGATATCCATAATATATACATGTACATGTACACACACACACACACACACACACACACACACATATATATATAATATGAGCATATATATGCACTGAGACTAAATTATATATATATGTAACATACATATATATACATACACACATTATATATATATATATATGTGTGTGTAATACATATATATAATTTAAAGACAAAGGTTAGGTGTCCATTTTGCAATTTCATTACTCTTTTTGTTTTAAATTTTTAGCTGGATTTAAAAAAAAAAAAATCTCCTCCACAAAGCCAGTGGCGAACTCCCTGATTCCCACGAATTCCCACATCACTCCTGTGTTCCCTCACCTTTCTCTTGGTGCTGAGGTTACTTAAGTACTGGCATGGTGAAATTGTAAAATCATTTAAGCAGTACTCATCACTCAGAGAGCATTTTTTTTTTCTAAAGCTGTGTCCACAGCCACTCCACCTCTCCTTGCTGGAAGCAAGGCAGGGAGTCGGGGTTGGTGGGGGGAGAAGTCTCATAATCCCTTGTTGGCGGTTGTGTTAGGGTACTTAGTCCCATTTGGATAAAAACAAAAAGAAAAACAAAAACACCAGGACCTAACTATTTCTACTACTCCTTATCCCCAGATGAGGACTGCATTGGGGTGCAGTAGACAAGCTACCTTCAGGGGGTGAGGAGGCCCCATGACCTAGTTAGGACTCTGTCTAGTTCTTAATGTTACGCTTGTTAAACAGACCACCCTCTTCGCATGGTGCTGTGGTGCCCAAGTTCATTTCAGTGTTACAAAGAGAAACCTGGAGAGCACCAGGACACATCATTTCAGGCTCTTCTGAGCAGCCTGGTCACTGCTTTCTCCATAGGGGAGCATCACGGACGTCACCTCTGTTGTCCTCCTGATCTAGTACTTCCACACTACCACACTTCTGCTACCATTGCTCACTAGGGTCACCAAATGATAAATCATAATTTGGTACCTACTATGCACCAAGAAGGCACTCACTGTGTCAAGGCCTTGACTTAGACAACCTCATTCAATCCTTACCACAACCAGATGAATCACCACTATAATTGACTTATAGTAAGGATGTTTTCCGATCTCCTCATTGCCTGACCATCAAATCAGCTTTTCTTTGAACTCTTCGTAGCACTAGAGACCACTGATTTTCTTGTGAGGTTCAGAGTTCCCATCTTGGGTTAATCCCACGTCACTTTACCAACAGATACACATTCTTTTCTCCAGTCACATTATGCTCCATTTTCTATGTGTCTTTAACTATCCCATTTTTAAAAAATAATAATAAAATCACTATTCGCATTCACTCCCATCTCCTTTATGTTTCTTCAAAATCCGTCCCAGCATTCACCCCACATTGTTGGCCGAGCTTGGCAGAGTTGGCCACATGGTTCTGACTTGAGAGTCGTGAAGGTGACATGGATAAAGGTTCGTGGAATCTTCCTGTGCAGTTAAGAAATGTTGAGATCAGGCATGTGGCAATGGTGTCCTTGCATAGAGACCTTAAGAGGCCATTGGGTAAGGATGTAAGGGTGAAGCTTTAATTATGTTGGAGACCCCAGGATATTAGAGATGCCAGAACCATGGGATATCTTCTAAGGAAGACTGCATAGAAGAAGTTGAACCAAGAATGAGACGTATGTTAGAGTCAGCAAAGCCAGAAGGAGGGAAGCCATCTGACGTCAGAGTTGAAGGTGCAGGATTAGGAGTTTGCTGTGCTTCCATTGTGCTTTGGCCCACCATTTCCTCACTGTGCTCCCCCTTCCCCGTTCCCACCTTTCGGAATGGCAATGTATATTCTATATCACTGTGTATTGGAAGTAGGTAATCTGCTTTCATTTTTTTTTTTTTAATCTCATAAGGGATCACAATTAAGACATTGCTTTGCGTTTCAGGGAGACTTTGAACTTTGGGTTTCTGAGCAGTTTTGAAACTGAAAGACTCCTGGGACTTTTGAAGTTGGCCTAAATGTATTTTGCCCTATGATATGGTCTGGAGCCTATGGGGACCAGGGGGTAGAATGTGGTATTTTGAAGGAGCATGGTTTTGAGGTTTCAAAATACTGGAGCCACTTCCAATGTGCTCTCTGTCCCCTGCTTACAGATCAAGGTTTGAGCCCTCAGCTCTTCCTGTTGCTATGCCTTTGCTTTATGTCATCGTGGACTCTTAACTCTCTGAGATTATAAATCCAATTAAATGCTTTCTCGTATTAAAAAAAAAAAAAAAAAAAAAAAGTTCCAGAAAGAGCAGTGCTGCTACTCACGTAAGCAGGAAACTTTGTTTCCTGCCAGCCTTGTGCCACCCCTGTCTCAGGTACTAGACAGTGCTGAGGAACGTGAAAATCTGCTTCCTACAGTGACTTGAACTCTAGTCTACTGGAGATCCCCACTATTCCAGAAAGCAACAGTCTCCCCCTTGTGCTTCCTTTTAAATGGAAGTTAAGATCTGACTCAGCCTGTCTGACTGACATTCGTCAAGTAGGATCTGGGAAGGCCATCACCCCAGGATTCATTGATTAAGGCTAAGTGATAACAAGACCAGTTAATTTACCAGTCTTAATCAGCCCTCTATGCCAGGTACCCTACAACATCATTCCTATTTCTCATAATGGTGTCAACAGAAAGAGATGATTTTCTGTTTTGCTGATGTGGTGGTTTGAATGAGAATGGCTCTCATATGCTCATATGTTAGAATACTTGGTGCCCAGTTGGGAGAACTGTCATGGGGTGCAGGTTTTAAGGTTTCCTCCATCCCCAATGCCCCCTCCCTGCTCTCTCTGTACTCTTCTCCCTTTCTTCCGTCTCTCACTCCTGCTCCTTGCAGTTTGAGATGTCAGCTCTCAGCTCTTTCTGCCACCATGTCTTTGCTCTCTCAAAATGGACTCTAACCCTCTGGAAGTGTGAGGCTAATTACACGCTTTCTTTTATAAGTAACCTTGGCCGTGGTGTTTTATCACAGCCAAAGAGCAACAACCAAGATGCTAACCGAGCAGCTGAGCCTCAAAGGTCATGAGTAACTTACCGAAGGCCATAGAGTTAGCAAATAACTGTTGGTGTGAGAACCTGGTCCCCTGCTCTGCAGGCTGTGTTCAGTGCACACCAGATTATCAGGGGCCTTTGGTAAACACATCATGGAGTGCATGAATAGACAGGGAACAGTGGCGATGTCAAGGGGAGGAATAATCATGGTTCTGAAATAAGACAAACTCACATTCAGTACATAAGCCATATATACCTCTTATGGCTTGTACGGCCTTGGGCAAATTTCTACACTCTTTGGTACCTTAATAGTCTCGCTTTAAAACCAGAACCTCAAAAATAAATCTATAAGACCACTTATCTTGGGAGTGGGGGTGTCCTTGAGGATTAAATGCAATGATAAAGAACAAGAAAGGCATTGGGTGTTTGGCAGGCATTTCACCAAACAAAGCGGGGCCTCTTCTTTGTTGATGCAGATCATAGAGAAGTTTCCTGCCTACCTTCCTGTTGCTCGTATAAAGTTCCAAGTCGGGTGCAGAGACACACCTGCAGAAGGGCCTTTCAAGCACCTGCTAGCTCTGTACTAAAGAGGCAAACGCAGGCATGGCTCAGAGAGATGAACGCCACTGAGGAGAGACAGAAGAGCCATCAAGAAGCCGGGCTTTGGGAGGTCACTTAACAGTTCCTTTAGGTAGGAAATCTTTTCCAAAACAGAGCCCCTGATGCTTTTGTGTAGCAGTTTTCTGTTGACATGCTTTCCTCCCTGCACACATATGCAATTGCCTCTGTGGCAAAGAAGTGTTGGCTTCTCAAAATGCTAATATTCAGACCTCATTTCTTTTTTCTTTCTGTATGATGACCAACTGCTCCAGGACATGACATAGCTGATGGCATAAAGGGTCATGTTTATCTCACCTTTATTAAACATTTCCGTCAATTCCCCATATTTATCATTTCATTAATTTTTCAGTGGAAGTCTTTTGAGGGCTGGGGATATAATCCACTTGCCAAGAATCCACAAGGCCCTGGATTCAATCCCCAACACTACAAAAGAAGGAAAAAATGCTTTATGGAAAAAAAAAAGAGGATTATTTGTTTAGATACAAATGAGGAAACAGCGACGGAAGGCATTAAATGTTAGTACAATATAACATAGAGGGAGATATTGGTAAGATTTCAACTGATTTCCTTTTTCATTCAGTCACATACGTATTTTCTGAATGACTTTGTGCTGGTTTTATCTGCTTCTAAATCTAAAGGTTCTTTTTGTACCTAATGTTTCCTTGTTAAATCAGTAACAGCATATTCTGTTATTTTTTAATATTCTCTCAGAATGTGAAAGCCGTATTCCTATAATCAGAGGCACTCATGATTCTAAGGAGATAATCAGGCTAGTGGGCATGACCAGCGAGGTGTCCACATGCCTCCATCTCTAAGCTGGATGCTCGAGTGAAGGATGTTTCCACAGTCAAACATGCCCCTCTCCAGCACTGCATGGCTGTGCTTGGCTGCTTATGGAACTTGACAACGATACACCGGAGAAGACTCATTAGAGAGTAGAAAAGAAGTTCAGTTCACTGTTTATACTAACAGAAAATCCTCAACTCCAATAGTGCCTGGCTTTTGGATAGGGGCATGGTCCTTTCCAGGATGCTGGCACTTGGATGATGCCTTTCTTAATCACCACAATTTGGAAGCAGATGGTAAATGGGTACATACTTTATGCATTGCTGTGACCTAATATGCCTGACAAGAATCAGCTAAGTGGAAGGGTTTATTTTGTCTTCCACTTAAGAACAGAGAGTCCATCACGGTCAGAAAGTCATAGAGGCAGGAGGATGAGGCTGCTAATCTCATCACATCTGTAGCCTAGAAGCTCTAAACAGGCAGTGGACCCCAGCTACCCAACTTCAAGGCCTGGTCCCAGTTCCCCCTTCCTCTAGTAAGGTTAACCCCCTAAAGGTTCTAAGCCCTTCCAGAGCAGAGCCAGTAGCTGGGAACCAAATGTCTAAACACATATGCCTGTGGGGGACACTCTAAGCCATAATAGTTCTTATATCATATTCAGTATGCATATGTGGAAACAAATTTAAATTGTAAAGTTCAGTAGGGCTCTAGAAATGCCCAAAGCTGGACCGAACAGGTTCACACTCCTGCAGTCTCAGCACTCAACAGGTTTGCTACAAGGAGCAATGCTAAAGTAATGGTGAGTACAAGTCAGCCAGGCACTGTATGGCTTTATAACAAGACTCTTTCTCGAAGGAAGGAAGGAAGGAAGGAAGGAAGGAAGGAAGGAAGGAAGGAAGGAAGGAAGGAAGGAAGGAAGGAGAAAGGAAAGAAGGAAGAAGGAGGAAGGAAGGAAGGAAGGAAGAAAGAAAGGAAGAAAGAAAGAGAGAGAGAAAGAAAGAAAATATCAAGCAAGTTCATGTCACTAATGATTGACAGCATCACCATTTGAGCCTGGCTTTCTCACTTTTGCAGTGTCCAATCTGGATTAGTCAAGATGAGCAATGTTTTATTGGGGTTGCAAATGGTCTTCGGATCTCAAGGCTCACAATCTGAAGGCTCAAAGTCCATCAGTGAGGGAGGAGAACGGTTGAGAGCAAGGTCTAATGGTGTAGATGTCAAAAATGCCGTAATGAAACCCATTACACTGTATGCTAACCTATAAAAGTAACAATTGAAAAGAGGCAAGCACAGTATCAGCGGTGGCTGCACCCCCACTTTGTAAAATTTACTCCAGAAACCCCCAGCAGCCTGCAAGCTGCATCGAGAGCATTGCCAGTCAAGTCTACCCCGCCTCTCGGACCCTATGCCGTCTGGTGACATAGGGTGATAGATGGTGGCTTTCTCTCTCAGCTCAAAGCCAGTTGCATGGCCTTGTCCGCATAAAGCAAGGCAAGGTGAGCTGTCCTTCCACAGGGAGGGACCCACTGAGGAGACAAAGCTTTTAATTACATCACTGCTATAATGTATAACTGGCTGCGAGTTTTCTTTCCTTGTACCTTGCACTGATTAAGCAATATTCCTTATGTGATCGGACAAGTGGTCATCATAAATAATGTAAGCATTAAATAATTAAATAACTTTACTCTTTTAAAAGGGAGCCGTTTCAAATTATGCCTGATGAATAGTATGCCTTCTGCATATGCAAAGAAAGCAACTTTCATTCTGGAAATGAACTTTCTGTTTCTGGCAGGAGACGTGGATAGCGATGCTGCCATGCTCCCGGTGAATGGGTGTCAGGGTGTCGTATTTGAATGTGTAATGAGTAAACATTGGCAGGAACTCCCTTTACCACGTGACTTCAAAACAAACAGCAGTTAGCGGGGAACTACCAGCTGTGTGTGGAGAGAGAGAGAGAGAGAAAAGAAGAAGAAGGCATTTAGACACACTCCCTTCTTGAAGCAAAAAAAGTCCCTGTCTGCCATCACCTCCTCCCTCAAAATGTGCAAGGCCTGAATGGCTTGTCACAAGGACTCAAGTGCAAAGCCCCACCCCTGGAAAGTCCCCCTGGCAAGGCCGTTTAAACAAAGTTCATGGGAACACAGAAGTAAGACATGAAATAGAGTCCAGACATTTGCAGAATCTTGCCTTCCCTTAAGTCACCAACTGGTAGTTTCGGGACGGATGGGGAAAGAGCATTTAGCAAAAAGTTTCAAGCAGAGGCTTCTAATGTAGGCTGCTGTGACACCCTCTGCCATTCTTAGACACTCAGATGATGAGGAAAAGCAAACACATTTTCTGAAGTACAAAGAGAAAGAGAAAGGCTGTACACTTCCCACAGCAAACTTCAACCACAAACAGCCTCTTCTCCCATTCCTGCTGCGGTCAAAGAACACGCTTGTCCTGGGCGCGAGAAACTTGTCTCCTGCTAGGAAGCCTGCACCTGGAACTCAATTCCTTAAAACTTTCTGGCCCTGCCCTCAGGTCCAGATTTATAGAGGGGGAGCTAGGGAGACAGTTCTCTGAAAAGATCGCAGGAGGGAAAACCCATAAAACAGCAATACCCTTTAGTCATGAACGCATGAGACGTGACCCAGGACAAGGAAGGATCTTTGCCAAACATTATTACCTTTCACATTAGACTATTAAATGGTTCCATCTTGAGTCCACAACGACTTTAACAGTATTTAAGTTAAAAACAACACACACACACACACACACACACACACACACACACACACACACACACCAGCCAGTGTGAATAGGAACTACCCCTGAGTAAGTCTTTGCTCTTTTCGTTCTTGCTTATCTTCTCTGATAAACAGTGTGGCTTGCTGCTGCCTTCTCTAGCTACTTATTATAGAAAGAGTACGTGGTCAGGGTGCGTGTGGAGACGTGTGGAATCTTGAGAGTGTAACAACGCAAACAAAGTTATCTAAAGGCCGTGGGTGCCGAGCAGGAGGAAATATCACCACTGGAAAATACACTGCTTCGTTCTGAGGAAAGTGCGTCTGGTATTTGTACACGGTCAAAAAGGGAGGGAGGTTTGGCGATCCTTGGTTAACTTGAAATCCGTACTAGAACAGAGCTCTCTTCTTATCCACAACCTTTTGGCTCCTTTGGCTGCGGGATCAAATGATAAGCAGAGACCTGGAACCAGTAGAAGTCAGTGGAAGTACATTTAAAAAAAGAAAAAAGGAGAGTGACAAATATTTGCAAGCATCGTCTATACACACTCCGGTACATGTGGAGGTATAGGTGTCATGGGGACAAACAGACATTTGTGGAAGACATGGAACATTCTGCATTCAAACAGAATTCAGCTTTCACGTGCTTCTTAGCCTGTACTGTGTACAAATAAAAGAAAAATAACTAAGAAAAATTTAACTGCCGAAATTATTTTTAGAAAGCCATTTAGTAGTACACATTTAAACAAATTAGAGATCGCATGGACTTTTCCATTCTGTAATTTCTCTCCCTGACCATTCTCACAAATCGATGGCCTGTAAGGCATTTATAAAAGGACACCAATGTGAGACTTTCACTTGACAAAAATATAAAGGAGAGGAGAGCAAAGCAAATGTCAGTTCGTGGTAAATGTGGGAGTGGGTTACAGCTCATCCTCACGGTGTATAATCTTCAGGGGAAGGGCTAGGTTTGGCTGAGATAAATGGTTGCTTTTGAGGGGTTTCTGTTACACTCACTTTTGAGTGATAATAAAAAGAGATGCAGAAAATGTATGTTACTCATAAAATAACCAGTGACAACCTTTCCCCATTTTTGTACATGGATGTACAACTGTGATTATAATATAAGCAAGGGGGAAAATATAGAAGGACATTTAAGGTGGCCAACTAGACTTACACACCTCAGGGGCGGGGGAGCTGAGCGAAAGAAAAGGGGAAAGTGGGGAGGGGAAGTCAAGCATAGAGTTAACGACCCACTCCTTTGAGTAACAAACATATACGTATTTATACAAAATTACATATATACATACACAGACACACACAGACACACACAGACACACACACACACACACACACACACACTCCAAAAACCAGCTTTGGTATTAATAAAATCATCAACTGTTTACTGAGCTCTCAGTATAGACGTGACACATTCCATGAATGACTGTTCTAGAATATTCTAAAAAAGCACATCTCACTACTCCTCAAGACAACATCCCAAGAAGCACAGTAACATCCTCAATTTCAACCAGATGGCAGTCTAGGTGACTTCCCTAGAACCTCAAAGAAGATCACTTGACAAATTAAAATTAAAACACAAATCTTGCTTGCTTCTTTGGCAATCATGTTTGGGTTTGGGTGTGCGCGTGTGTGCCTACACGCGTGCACGTGTGTCTGTGCCTGGAAGACAGATTTGAAGAAGACATGACAATAGTTAAGCTTGTCAGATATCTGTTTGGTTTTGCATACATATGTTACATACATATGTGTTTTGTTCGCAGTCGTCCCTATTACCCTGTCTTGTCCCCTTCCAATCCCACTGCACCCGTTCCTCTTCTCCTGCAGTCCCCCTTGTGCTTCCCATGTCTTTTCTTCTTTTTAATGACACCTAGGGTGGAAGCAAAGGACCACAGTGGGGTGACCGTGTTGACAATCAGATTCTGAACTGATGATAGGGCCAACCCCTGATGGATTCATAATAGGATGGCTTTTTCTGAGAGGTGGGAGCCTACTTGGAAACAGTATGTCTCTCTGTGTCTCTGTTTCTCTGTCTCTATCTGCCTCTCTCTGTGTGTCTGTCTCTGTCTCTCTGTCTCTGTCTCTCTCTGTCTCTCTCTCTCTCTGTCTCTCTGTCTCTCTTTCTCTGTCTCTCTTTGTCTCTCTCTGTCTCTCTCTCTCTCTGTCTCTCTCTGTCTCTCTCTCTCTCTCTCTCTCTCTCTCTCTCTCTCTCTCTCTCTCTCTCTCTCTCTGCCCATCTGTATCACATGCTCCCTCCTTCCACATTCTGCCCAAGCACACCAGGCTAAGCACCCCTGTTCTGAACCTATGTATTTACGACAGGCATTTTATCATGACAGGGGCATGTGATGCATAGGCAGTTGCCCTACATGGAGCCATATTATCCAACCAGCCAACCTTGGGGCAAACCACCTAAGTCAAGGGTAACTAACTTCAAACCAGCCTATCATCCATTTGCTCTATAAGAAACCACTGAACCCCTCCTGTTCTGTGCTAGGAGCTGGGGATTTGTGGGTGGCTGTGACAACCTCTTAATATATTGATTGAATGATCAATGTGAATGCATTGTATGTAGCAGGGTATTTTGACTTCTTATTCTAAAAAGTGGGTGGGGCTGACCTATCTTTAACAAGACCGTAGACTCTGGTCCTGTCAAAAACCAGGGGGACTTTCCAGGGACCCAGCAATTCTCTCTGACCCAACTTCATCAGGGGAAGGGAGTAGTAAATGAAAGGGCCCTCACCATCCCTCTTCCCACACCAGCACATCGCAAAGCAAATTTTTCTCATTAGTGTTTGAGGTAGAAGTTATGGGTAACTTGCTTCTCTTCTGTCTTCATACTTAACTCAAACATTCTTTGATTGCCAACATCTATAAAGAAATACCATGCCCTGACTGTTTTATGTTCCAACACCATGAACCACCGCTGCCCCCAGCCAACCATCCCCACCCCAAAGATTTCTCTTCATCCTCTTCCAAACCCCCCTACGTGGGTCTCCCTTAGAAGGTCAAGATGGTTGAAATAGAGGCCGTGATTGAGGCAAGGCTGTAGCCAGTCACTGACAGGCTTATTAAGTAAACACCACTGAGGAAACGCAGAGCATCGTCTGGTGCTGTGAGTTTGGATCCTGAATCTGTAAATATACAAAGGGAGAAAGAGCTTTCGGTGTCTCGAGGCGCTTTCTGTCCAGGAGCCAAGTCGTTCAGTTGCACATGTGTGTTTTTGGCAGACTCCTGGCTTGCACTTCTCTTCCTTATTCTGGCTGCCCCCTGCACTACTCTTGGCAAGCCTCACTCTGGAGAGGTCTGAAAAAGTTTCCATCCAGGCGGTTCCTTTGGTTAATCATTAGCAGCTCTGGTAAAAGCTGCTGGGGGGTGGGGGTGGGCAGTTGGAAAGAGCTAACTGTGGGGGGAAATCTCAGAGTCCATTCATTTGAGAGACTTAAGGAATCTTCTCCTGGTATCCTGAGATTCCGGTGGGCACCAGTGAGACACTACACTAAGAAATATTATCTAATCACTTCTCTGTATCTAATATAAGCTGTGTGACATTGGTCAAAGGAGAGAGAAGGTCATTGGAAAATACACAGGTTAGAAACAGTTCATCTTAACAGACCATCTTGGTGTTTCTATCTCCCATTTTACAAAGCTAGACTTGAAACCCCAAGCCATTCAACTTTGCCCATATTAGAGCATCTTTACTTAAGTAAACAAGGAGTGTCAACTTGTCGCTCTCCTCAAAGCTCTTTTCAGTCTGTTAGCCTGTGAATCACGCAACCCAGCAAGAAACAAACAACCTCTCTTGCAGTTTCCACACTTTTCTCTTCTTGGCCGGGATTTCACAGCAAACTTTGGGGACATATAAACAAGGCAGTATCCTGCACATAAAGATGACAGAGCTGTTGTTCACTCATTAGCTGTCAATATAACACGGCTCTCACTCCCCCGTGGCTGTGGCCTCATCCTTGTTTATATTGCTCTGTTCCTTCAGTTTAGAGGACATTAAAAAGCAGAACTGGCCTGGCTGTTTTACGTTGATGGTGAACTTTATGCCTCAGTTGTGTTGCAACCCCAGAGTTTACTCAATTCCACCTGGCAATTCAGTTCTTTGAGATAAAGGAGGTCTCTGGGGAGGCCAGTAACAGTTTCTCTTCTGGGTCTCTTGTTGGCAGACAGCTGGTGGCACATTTAAAACAGTCATATGACCAGAGGGGTGGGGGTGAGGGGTGTGGGTGTGTGTGTGTGTAACTTTCTAACAGTTAAAATCAAAACTAGTGGAACCTAAAGGGAGCTATTGCCCTGTCACAGAACCTAAGATATCTTCTTCAGGACTTTGTAAGGATGTCTTTTAGGACAGGGTGTGTGCACGTGCTCTCACCTACATACGTGCGCTTACCTACAGATTTTGGAACTGTCAGAAAGAATCCTAGAATAACCAGTGAAAACTTCAAATATCTCCTATTTTCTCACTCTCACAAGCACTGTCAGGTTTGAATCAACTTCTCATGCTTGAAATGAGAGTTGCATTTGTTGATCTTCTTTTGCAAGTCCTGTATGTAGCTGTTTACTTTTAGAAAACTACAGTGAAAATAACAAATTAACCTTAGTAATAATTTTACGTGGAGGCAGTGCATGCAAGGCACGTGAAGGAAAATGGCAGAGGACCCTGCAATGAGAATGCCAAGAAAGGACAACTTCATGCTGGGGCCTGTAGTCCTAACCAAACTGAAACCATCTTCATAATCACATCTGAGTACAAAGGGGCAGGGGGAAGACTAATAGCATTTTCTAGCTCCAGCCTAAAATGTGTTGATAACCTTAACTTTACAAGTTATGGAATTAGTTTTTCTTAGATAAACCACTTTTGCAAGAGATTAGCTGAAGATGAAGCCATTACGGCAAATACTGGGAGTCGGTGGTGAGGAAGACACGCACATGTGCAGAAAAATTCCCAAGTGAGCATGAAAGTAGACATTGGAAAAACAGATCGAAGAACCAAAGAAACCCAAAAATTGGCATCAAACCACTAGAAGCCAGAAGGGAAAGATGGGACTCGGATTCTCATAGGGTTTAAGAAGAAACACTCTGCCAGCCTTGACCATTGAGCTAATCTTGGATGGATGTCCTCCAGCATGTTGTCCATGATGGACTTCTGTTGTTTAAGCTTTATGGTATTTTGCTACAGCAGCCCTAGGAGACTTGTTATGGTTTGTATATGCTTGGCCCAGGGAGTAGAAAGATTAGGTGCGGTCCTATTGGAGTAGGTATGGCCTTGGAGGTGTGCCACTGTGGGCATGAGCTTTAAGACCCTCATCCTAGCTGCCTGGAATTCGATATTCTCCTAGCAGCCTCCAGACGAAGACATAGAACTCTCAGCTCCTCCTGCACCATGCCTGCCTGGATGCTGCCATGTTCCTGCCCCGATGATAAAGGACTGAATCTCTGACCCTGTAGGCCAGCCCCAATTAAATGTCCTTATAAGAGTTGCCTTGGCCATGGTGTCTGTTCACAGCAGTAAACCCTAAGACAAGACTGATACACATAGTTTTCCTCAAGGTCAGCTCCAGGGCACACCTTTCCTGTCTCTCACTCCTTACTCATACAGCATCTGTAAAGCAAGGACGAGAAACATTCAAAGGGGGCCCAAGGTTCCCTCTGCTTTTCGTGTCTATAATCCTGACTTTTCTAATTTTTGAGGTCTTAAGAACCTTCCAACACTAAAAAAACTAAAATAAAATAAAATAAATAAAAAATTGGCTAATTCTTCCTGTTGGCCAAATAGAAAAAAAATCAAAAATTTTTTTTAATTTAATTTAATTGAAAAACAAAAACTGTTGGCTTGATCTGGGATCTGAGTTCAAGGGCTTGAGATAAAGATTCTGCCTAAACAGCCCATAACCCCTGGAGGAGGTGATTCTACTTCCAAAAGACCTTTCAGTTCAAAGCCAACATCAAATAACCTAATTACACCCCAATATTCTGCCGGCAGTGGGTGCTTTCTGAATGCAGCACTGGCCTTTGTGTGTTTGGGGTTTTTTTTATTTTGTTTCTTTTATTTATTCTTTGTTTTTTGACAATTTCAAATGTGTATATAATGCATTTTTGTTCACTGCTTCCATTATTCTCTCTCATCCATCCCTCACTGAGACCCTTCTTCATCCTAAAAAAGGCTCCCTACTTCTCCCCATCCCCACCCTCTCCCCCTTCTATTCACCTCCCCCTCCCCCCTTACCCTCCCCCTCCCTCTTACCTTCCCCCTCCCCTCCACCACCATCTCCCTCTTACCCTCTCCCTACCTTCCACCTCAGCCTCCCCTCCACCACAAACTCCCCCTTCCTTTCCCCCTCCCCCTTACCCTGTCACACACCGCTTCCATGCTTTCTGGGTTAGCTTTTGTGTAACCCATGGAGTTTAATTAGGGTTGCTTGCACAAACATGAATGCAAGGCTATTTACCAGACTTTGGGACACTTTCCAGTGTCTACACCACTGAAGAAAAATGACACCCATCCCCTAATCCCCCAACCGAAAATTGCCAATATTTCCTCTGGAAAGGACAGAGCCTCATGAGCCCCTCCCCCACATATGATGGAGTGGAGCCCAGTGTTGAGCAGATCTTTTGCACGTAACCATAACACTGCACAGTCTTTAAACAGCTGACTTAGCCCAGTTTAATAGCTTTGTTTTACTGGTGTTACCTCCTCTTGGAGAAGAGAGAATAGCTTAGTTGCCTGGAAGTACCTGGGAATTAGATTGGAGCTATCAATTCCTTACAAGGCAAGAGGACAAACATTCAGAGATGCATTTTTGTGTGAAATTCCCAAAGATACATGAACTGTCTAAGGATGTCTCTGTTCACCCCCAATAAGAGTATAACCACAAATGAATGAGACTGGTCCACTTGAGTCCAACAGACTCAGGGACCTGATGCTTGGGGACTCCCAGGCAGCTGAGTCATCATAAAGCCACCTTAGTGTGGTTGACAACTCACAAAAGCTAGATTTCTAGCACTTCCTTGCAGGCATCTCCATTGGTGAATGGGATCACTGTTTCTGCTCTCTCTCTCTCTCTCTCTCTTTTATATATATATATATATATATATATATATATATATATATATATATATATATATATTCTATATATTCTATATATAGATATAGATATAGATATAGATATAGATGTATACACACACACACACACACACACACACACACACACACAATTGGGGAGGGGCACAATGAACATGCTCCTTATTGAATTACCTGAGTCTTGAAAACCTCCCGAACTCCATGAGATTCATACATTTCTTTAACATCCCAAGACTTATTAGCCTCTCTCTTCTTCCAAGAAGGGACTTTTTTGATTCTGAGGAAAACAGCCACACAAAAGTGCATCTTAGCATTAATTTAAGAAAGAGATAGAGTGAAAGGAAGCATCTGAGAGGTTAGGGACAGCAGTCCATGCTGGGAATTCTAGTCAAGAATTTTATCCCTAAAAATCATGAATGCTTTTGAGTCCAGGACACTGGAGAAAAGGAAGCTGAGGCTGTATTTGGCAGCTTCTGATACAATATATTAAAGAAGAATGAATTTCATTATAAACAAATGAGAATTTATTTTCCCTATCTCTTGCTCAATTTCCTAGAAGACTTTATTAATTATAATTCTCAATTTGTAATTTCAAATATGATCATGGGATCACATTGGCACACCATATCGATAAGCTTCGGAAACATATCAGGAATCTAAGACAATCATCAAAACTGTAGAAGTTGTTTTTTTTCTAACTGTGACAATGTCACAGGAAAAACTTATCATACAGGCATAGTATGGGATAAAATGTGGGATCTTGATTTGTCAAAAAGAGAAGTAAATGCACTGAACACTTCCAGAAAGTCTCCTGGATGCTGTTACGCTTTGTAAGGAGGGCTTCGTGTGATATAACATACATACTATTGAAGGACGATGCTTGCCAAGTGGCTGGTTGTCCTCAGTGGACATTGATGAGCACTTCAATGGCTGCCTCTGCTTCTGAGTGAAGCCAGTTTCAGATACTCTTCCCAGGCTAGTAATGGATCTTGCAATTACTGCCCTCAAAGGTTTGTCTCTAAGTTTTAAGCCTTTTAGTTTAAAACTTCTAGCTTATTATCTCTAATAAGCCTTCTAGCAGGTGCCAATGATGAAGTCTGAACAATCCCTTAGGAGTCTACTTTAGCAGGCAAGGCTACAATCACACACACGCACACACGCATGCATGCTCGCACACATACACGTACGCAAACCCATCTCCAAACATCAAGATGTCTTAGGGCTTTCAACTATCAGCTCTAATAAATGTCAAAAAGCAAATCTGCCTATTGCTCTTCAGTGGTTATCACGTTGCTTTTTCCAAGGAGGACACTTCCATCCATTTCCTACCCCATTCATCTCCATGTCTCACGGGACACCTAATCAATACAAAGAACTTGTGGAACAAGAGAGGCTAATCTAGGTGATCTCTCCCAACCTTTCTGATATTTGACAATCAAAGTCTCCCTCAAACAGGTTACTATAGGAGAGAATAAAGAATATAGCATACCTGTTGATTGACGATTACATGTCAAACACTGTTAATACTCAAATACATCACTCATATTCTTCCAGAAGTCAAATCTGGACATTGAATCTACACTGACCTCTATGGTACAGAAAGAAATGCAGTTACAGAATAAAAAATAGCTTGCACGGGGTCTCTGACACACACATCTAATAAATTGGAGACAGAGCCAAGATGTGAACACAATGACTGATCCAGAAGAGGTTAGGAGTCTCTGGAAGGTCCAAACCCACTGTGTTCTCTGGTAACACGGAAGGCTGACATGAAGGTTGAGTAGGTTTATAAGCCAGACTCACCATTTAATATTGGACCATATCATTTTTTTGTTGGGGGCCATTGTGTACAATGTCCTTTGTGTAACAGCACCAGTGATGTCTACTCATCTGATTCCATGATACAGTTCCAGTCTGTGGCACTCAAACTTGTCTCTCTGTGTTGCCAACCTCCTTTACCTTTGGTAGAGTAGAAGAGGAACAGCCAGAAGAGAACCATTGACTCAGTATACAAAGACCCTCTGTTCCATGGCGTAGCATTTGTTCCTAAACTTACTGTTATCACGGTATCATTTCTAGGAGTTATTTACAGAAGTTTCTCAAGTGGTTCTGTTCAGCATTTTCATGGAGGCAATGAACACAACTTTCCTTTAATGACAAGATTTTTCTAGACGAGGGAAGAGACCAAGAGGTAAAATAGCAAAGATGACAAAAGAAAACAGATGTCTAGTCTCCTTCATTGCCCTTAGGTAGTGGCATGTTGTCTGAGAGACATATGTTTCCCTAGATACAAAACAGCACCTGACTGGAGGACTCTGGCCTCCTGGTGATGTCAGAATTCCCGAGGAAGAAAAGTAAATGGCACCGTTGCCTGCTACTTCTGTTTTTCGCCATTCCAGTCCCTGTTAGGAATGTTCCATATCTGCCTCACCTTCAACACTTTTAGTTGTAACCCTTAAGTTTATTTCCTTGGTAATAAATCCAGAAATCATTGTATTTGGAGTTAGGGCAATGGTTCAGCAGGTGACAGCATTTACTTCAAACCTGATGAACTGGTTTTAGTCCTCAAGACCCATAAGGTAGAAAGAAAGAACTGACTCCCAAAGGCTACCTTCTGCCTTCTGTGTGTCCCATGACCCCTATGTACATACACACACAAATAAATGTACTCAAAACAACTCTTAAAGAAATAGTTATGCTCACTGATTTACCTGAGGGATGCCTGACTCCACTCACTACCCATGCATACTCTGTGGAGCAATCACTTACAATTCTATCCATACTCCCCAGGGGAAAAAACATATGGTGTGTTCCCATAATAAGCATGTAACAAATGTGTTGCTTTAATTCACTAAACCTAGAAGCTACTATTTTCCAATCTTCTCTCCAAGGGAAGTGTGTTAGGAGTTGAATTGACATGTGTCAAGCTGTTGTATGTCTACACAGAGTGATTTAGATAGCTCAGTAGTAGCTCAAGAAAAGACTTGTACACAAACTCCCACATCTCTACGAAGATTCTAGCATGAGTTCTAGCCTCTTGGTGCACTCTATGCTCCACCATTGGTATTCATTCCAGTGGGAAGAGTTGCACACAGCATTTGTCCAACTGACTCAATTCAACGCTGTAATTCTTTGTCCTCTTTTCCTTCTCATTCTTGAGCTTTCCTTCGTCAGATGGGAGTAAGAAGAAGAAAGATGTGTGTGGGACAAAAATAAATGCAAATGAAATACAAAAGCAAACTGTGAAAAGGAAAAAAATCTTTAATGAAACTGTGGAATGACTAGAAGCTGATTCATCAGTGGGAACACACCATATATATATTCAGAACTGAACAGTTATGAAACCAAAAATACTCTTCAATATTTTATTCAGAATTTCATATATGTGTTCAGGAATTGGATTTCCCCTGCTCAGATATCAAAAAATAACTAGATGGCCAAAAAATAAATAAAATGTAAAACTCATGCTTTGTCCTCAATTGATATTGGTCCAACAAACATAAACCATTTAAAAGAGCCTCAACATTAAGTATGGTCCAACACTTAGAATTCTAACACTTAGGAGTCTGAGGCACGATGATTAAAAGTCCAAATTCAGCATGGGGTCATTTAGTAACCCCTCCCCCTATCAAAAATCCTGAAAGAAACCAGAAAGGGAAGGAAAGCAGGCATAGACAGGCAGCCTCTAGGTAAAATGTCTGTCAGGAAAATCCAAATAAAACTTGCTCTTGTTCAAGAGATGAAGTGAAGTTAGTTTGTAAGTCATAGCAGGGGACTTGTTGCTGTTCAGACCTGATCTTCTTGGTCTATTCCAGGCATGGCCTTCATGGTACACACCATGCAATCATATTTTACAAGCAGGAACTCCACACTCGTTTCAAGTCTTCTTCCCAGTTTTGAGGTCTAACACGTTCTTCTTCTCCAAGCATAATGGTGATAGCAGCATCAACCAAATGGGCTATGCCTGGTGCTATAAAGTTCAGGTGTAACATGACCCCAAACGTTTATGTGCTGGTTTTATTCCCAACTGGTGATGCTATTGACAGATGATGGAATCATGAAGGTGCTGGCTCTATCAATAAGTTAACCCATTATTGGTTCATTGATGAATAGGCTATTAGGAGATAGGATCATCTATGGGAAGTTGGTCTTTAGGACATGCATTTGAAAGCTGTATCTTGTCCCTTGCCTCTTTTCATCACTTGCTGCTTCCCAATCACCACAAGCTTTGCTCTCCTATGTACTTCCCACCAATATGCTCCATCTAGCTGCCCACTGGTAATGACTGATGGGGCCAAACGTTTCTCAAACTATGTACCAAAATAAATCCTTTCCTTCAAATTATTTCTCTTGGATATTTTTCTCATAAGGGTAAAAGTGACTAATACATCTCAATGATGAATATTTTAAAATCTCCACAAGTCACATAGCACATTGCCTACTTTTCTTGCTTTGATGACATATGAGACAAGAAGTGACTAAAGGGAAGGGGCATATTGTGGTCTGAGGGTTCAATGCTTTATGGTTGGACTGGCAGCTGAATTTTGAAGGTATTCAAGCAGACGCATAGAGCTGCTTGGTTAATATCTGGATGGACCAAGAAGCAGGAAGAGAATACTGGTACTCAACTTCAGTTCAGAGACCCCAGTTCACGGTCTGGTACCAGCGATATTCACTGTGGTTCTTCCCTCCTTTGTGAAACCTTGCTGGAAATCTAGATTATTCTACATCCAATTAAATTAACGATGAAGGTTATCACAATAAACACAACCAAGTTCTTCATTACCAGAGCAATAAACATCAAGCCCTTTTGGCTTCTCCATGGGCAGAGTATAGGAGTAGTTGGTTCTTCTGCAATTTTCTGTTCAGATATCAGATACATTAAATGATGACAAACAGTATATCTATCTATCTATCTATCTATCTATCTATCTGAAATTTTCTTGTTTCTAATATCATTGTATTGAAGAGAGTCAAAGTACAAACTCTCAGCCCATATTTGCAAAGTAGACAAAGAAAGTAATGTAAGCTTGCAGGCTAACACAAGGCAGAACATATTGGACAACTCTCGTACATTAAACATTTGTTTCTACACCCTTTAATTGAAACACATTTCAGCCACCAAACACCAAGAGTCTTCCTAACTAAGCACATATTTTAAACTGTGGTGTTATATTTTGATGCAGTAAATGTCACAGCACAGGAGTGTTCCACAAGGATGAGCTCAAATGACTCTCTAGGGAAGTCAATGTAGAGATGTCTTGTTTCAAACAAATTGAACGTTGTAGTTGTAGCTCAGTTGGTAGTGTCTGATGAGGTTCTGGTCCCCAGTAAACCACAAACCAGATATGGTGGTGTATACTTGTATTCCCAGCACTGAGGAAGTGGAAGCTGAAGAATCAGGAGTGCATGATCATCCTCAACTACATAAAGCTTCAAGGCCAGTCTGAGATACATGAAACCCTGTCTCCAACACAAGGAAGGAAAATATGGGAAAAAAAGTTAAAGAAAATACTTTTTAAGAAAACAATGTACATAGGAAATTTACTTAAAACAACAAATAATATTATTACTGGAGACTGTTGCCTCAAGAAAGAAAGTTCAACTTTAAATATAAATTGACTTCAAGGGATTATTTGCTAAAACTGATTCATAGGAAATGACTGAGTTCTATTAAAGATGTGGATTCAAAGAAGCCTGGCTAAAATTTAGTCTTTGTCAGTGCATGATGGTATTTAGAAGCTAGAACTAATCCTCAGACACATAGCTTGGAGAAAATTCTGTGTGGCTCATAGAGTTGGAAAAATAAAGAGTATCTCAGAAATAATAACCCCTTGCACATGGCCTGGGAGCTCCCATAGCACCTCAAGTGAAGCATACCATGGGAAGGGCTCTGGAACATTCTAGGAGAATCAAGAGCAATCTTGGGAGCAATTACAAAGCCAGCAGCTGATGGGGGTCTCCATCACTGCCTTCAATAGTCAGTCAGCAAGTATTTATTTTATAATTACCTAAATGAGAATTAAAAATATCCCTTTCAAAATTTGTTGAGAATTTTAAAAGATAACACAGGCAATCTGCCTGATGTACAAAAGATACTTGACGGCTGCCTATTCTGTCATCGGCATGACTCACAATTATCTATTATTATCCTTCATTAGCCCCTCAGTGCACCGTGTCTTATAAACACATCTTGCATAGCCATTTAACCTTTCCTTAGGCCCACACCATGGCTTCTCTGGAAGAGTGCTATTTCTTTTGAGATAGGAGTGTACAGTTTATTTCTCAAGGATTCTCATAGTACCTTGCGGAGGACCATTCCCAGAATAGAGACGGAATATGAATTGAATGAATAATAGATAAGAGAAAGAGAAAGAGAGGGAAAGGGAGTTCGTTAAGTCAAGGGTTATTTGAAAACCTGGGATGTTTCTTGGAAATCAATGTAAATGACTCATGGAAATGAGCTAACTCAAGTATATTTAAGGCTCCCTTAGGGGAAAATGTTCCATTTCCATCCCCAACATCTATATACAGTTGTCTGTTCAGAATGCCTTACACACAGTCCACTTAAAGAAAGAGGTGACCTTTAAGCATCCTTTCCTTTTATTTTTTTGTCCTACATACCTTCACATGGATGGATGGATAGATGAATGGATGGATGGATGGGTGGACAGGTATATAGATAGATGATAGAAAGATACATAAATACATAGATATTTAAAGCTTAAAACTAATCATCAGACACATGGCCAGGAAAAAATTTAAATTTAAATAGAGGGGAAAAAAGTAGTATTATGTGAATGACATGCATATTTTCCCATAAGGTCCAAGTGAAATATTCATAGTTATGGTTCAAAATTATTTCTATGAAGAACTGGGTACATTTTTTTATAATGTGGAAGACTCTCACTGCCAACAAACTTGCTATTGGAACTCTAAACAAGACAAACCCGAATTGCACAAAAACATCTTGTGGCTAGAACAGAAAGTGTTCCTTGACGGCATCACATGCCTTTCATCAGCTACTGTGGATGACCTGGCTGCTAGGGCCGAGCTTAAACAACGAGAAGGCAAATGGTAGCTGTGGAGAGAGAGCTGATTCACAGCACATGCCTGTTGACATGGAAGCAATGTATTCTAAGCTCACCTGTGAAAGCAGAGACAAAAACAACCCATACAGCCTCCTATCTCTGTCTTCTTAAATACTGAATATGCTTGTACCTCTCACTCTAAATTCAAGAACCGCTGGAGAATCCACTGGTGTCTTTTCTATTTATTAATTTTTTTTCTTATTTTAAAGAAATGGGCTTCACCTGGGTGTGGTGGCGTATGCTTTAATCCCAGCATTTGGAAGGCAGAGACTATCTCTGTGAATTTCATTCCAGCCTGGTCTACATGACAAGTTTCAGACAATCGCAAAATGATGATGATAATGATGATGATGATGGTGATGATGATGATGATGATGATGATGTTAGGTTTCTTTATTCTTTTTTTAATCAAGATACCATTATTTTTAATTATCTTAGTTGCCCTTGGAGTTAGTTCCTTTCTTGATGCTATCATAAAATACCCTAACAAAAGCAACTTAAAGGAAAAACTGGTTTGACTCACAATTCCAGGTACAGTCCATTATTGTGTAGAAGTCAGGAAGCAAGAATATGAACCATCTAATCACAGGGCATACATAGTCAGGAGGAATGATAGAGTAATTAATGTATACATGCTAGTGGTCAGCTTTCTTTGCTCTTCAGGCTCCTCTGTCTAGGGGATGGTGCTACCCACAGTAGGCAGAGCTCAATTAATATAACTAAGATATTCTCCTGCAAACATAACTGAAAGCAAACTTGATCTAGTCAGTCCCTCATTGAGACTCTCCGGTCAGGTAATTTTAGATAAGGAAAAAGAGATATCATCAATCTACTCCCCAAGCCATACCTCCTTCAACAAGCTTCTTTTAAAAATCAAAAAATATTTCCTAATTTTGCATACATTTATTTTATCATTTTATGCTTTTGAAAACAGAATATCTCCTATTGCAGAATCAATTGCACTTACAGGATCTAAACTTAGAAGATTAACAACAGACAGTTCTAGGTGAAAATGAAATGAATGGATTAGTTGGGGCTGGATTTTTCTGGATTTTTACTCTTTATCTATTCCTTCCTTCCTTCCTTCCCTTCCTTTTCTTCCTTCCTCCCTCCCTCCTTCCCTCTCTCCCTTCCTTCCTTCCCTTCCTTCCTTCTTTCATTCTTTCTTCCTTTATTTCCTGTTTCTCAGCTGCCTTGTCTGTGGACTCTCTCCATCTTCACAGCCAGTGCTGCAGTAACTGTGGCCCTAAATTTGCCTTTCAGCTGCCTCTGCTGTGGCCTGTAAACACTCTATTATTAATCTGCTTATTTATAGATATATAAATTTTCAGATTATTGGCCCTAACTGTCACCCTGCTTCATATTTGTTAAACTTAATCATATTTTCAAAGTCCCTTTGGCCATACAATGATAGTCAACCTGAAATTATAGGTTCTAGGGATGAAGATATGGACATTAGGGAAAAAGAAATCTAACTATCATAAGAATTCTCTACATTCACAAATACTAATTGAAAATCAATGTCCTGACATAAGACTTTAGCCTTATCAAAGAGCATTTTTCCCTAACTGCTGGCCAAATAAATTTGCACACTTTATACGTTTATGCTTTGTTACAGCAAGAACATCTTTTTAAGAATCAACAGGAAAAACGAAAGCCATAAACCAAATTGTCAGTAAAAGGTATCATAAGAAAAAAGTGGCTAGTGTTCAAGATAAAAAACACCAAACAAGTGTTTCTTTGTATTTATTTATTTATTTATTTATTTATTTATTTATTTATTTATTTATTTTCTGGTTCTTCAAAACGTGTTTTCTCTGAGTGTAGTCCTGGCTGTCCTAGAACTCACTTATGTAGACCAGACAGGCCTAGAACTCACAGAGATCCCCACAAGAGTGTTGGAATTAAAGGCCTGGGCCACCATCACCACCCAGAAAGCATGTGTATCCTAACCAGGCATCCAGCGATGAAGTTCTGGGACCTGAGAATCCTTAACCTTCTGAATACTTATGACTCATGAATTTCTTTTAGGAGACAGAGACTACAATCGATAAGATTTTCAAAAGGCTATGACTCCCAACAGATAGACAATGATGATTCCTATAGGAACAAATAAAGGAATCAATAAAATCGAAAATTAAAATAAACAAATGGGAAGTAATCAAGAAGCGTTCATTAAGAATTTATATGACAGAACATGGAAAGCTCACAGAACTTTATAAATTATGGACTGCCCTTTTCTTTTCCTTCTACCACGCTGCCAGTGAGGCCTGGTTCTCCTGGTCCTCATGTCAGCGTGGGATCTGCTTTCTGCCTTCGTGATCTCCAAAGTGTAGAATTATTGAGTTTTTGTAACAGTAGTTAAGGTGTTCAACAGATACATGTGTGCATGCACACATGCATACACACACACACACACGAAACTAAAGGTAAATAAGAATTTTATTTATTGGGATTTTTGTGGGGAGGGGTCTCTGTCACCCTGGCTGTCTACAACTCGTTCTGTAGACCAGGTTGACCTCAAACTCAGAAATCCACCTGCCTCTGCTTCCAAAGTGATGGGTACATATCACCACTGCCTGGCAAATAGAGATATTATAATAAATATAAAGAAATTGAAACTGCATTCAGACACACGCACACACACACACACACACACACACACACACACACACACACAGAATTCATGGCGGTTCTTGCAGTTCCTCAAACATCCTTGTCCTATAAACACTAACTGAACATTGAAAGGACAAGTGGCAACCGTTCTCTGCAATAAAACTGCATGAGCATCCTTGAACAAATGTTTTCCCAATAAACCATGAGCTCTTTTGCGCTAGGGCGATTTTTACAGTGCTTGGGTAGAACCTGGAACCTCATGCTTGCCAGGTTACCACTTTGCTACAGAGTCACTCTCCTACCCCCTCACTGAACATTTTTAATGACGCCCTCAGAAAAACCCCTCCCAACAAGAACAAAGCGCAGTGTCAGCAAAATCCAACGGGAATGCCTTCCAGAAACAGACAGGGTTTGGGTGTGAGCTTCTGAAAACACCTAGCTCACATACCTGTATTTAAGGTGTTGCGTGTTACCATCTGTAAGTGACTCAATACAGTAGGGACCCCTCAACTGTGCCTTTTAGTTGCCTTTTCCTATAAATATTTTGGGTTTCCATATCTCTGCTAAATGCATTCATTCAGGTCCTGTTAGAAAACACGCCGTGTTGCCTGTTGGATCCCAAACGTCCAACAGAAGGTGCACTGACTGCCTGGGAAACAGGGACAATGTCTTATTGTAAAATGTATTGCACTTTTCCCTCTCCCTTCAGAGGGCTTTAGATATATAAGAACATTAAGTCCTGAGGGAAAATATAAACAAACATATCTTATTTGCAACCCCCCCCAAAAAAAAGAACACTGCCACCATCTTGCCAGGCAATGCAGAGAGCAAACGTTTATCCCCACAGAATTCACACAAGCATTCTTCCTTTTTTTTATCTCCTCCATGCCTAAAAGGCCTGATAAGTTCAATGTTTGGTTTAAGCATACCAAGAATACAAGACCGCAGCCCAGGTTTATTAATAAGTGATGTGGTAAAAAGATTAGAAGCTGTTGAACAGGGTGGTCGGGAAGATCTGAGAGAAGATGAGGAGAGAAAATCATGATCAGAATACATCAGATAAAAAACTTTTTTTAGTAAAAAAAATGTATTAAATGAATCAGTAGGCTTCATAGAAAATGACAGCACCTAGATTCTAACAGCAGGTGCAAAAGTGATATAGTTAGTCTTTCCTCTATGATGGTTGCAAACCACATTCAATTCCCTAGATAAGGAAGGGATTTACTGAATACACACACACACACACACACACACACACACACACACACACAGAATATGCAACATGGACAGGTTCCTTTGTTATCATTATCCCCTTAATAATACACTATGAAAAGTATAAGACAATACCACCATGTGTTGTTAGTAATCTAGATATGCTTCAGAGTACACAGAAGGCAATGCCTAGGTCATATGCAATTGTTACACCATTTTATACAACAGACTTGAGCATCTTCCAATTTTGGTATCATTGAGAAATTCAAGGTTTTACTTGTTTTGCTTTTTGCATTTGGGTATAACTTACATGTATATGTGCACAGGCATATAGATACACAAATACCGTATATTGGATTCACACCTTAACAACATAATAATTCAAATAACATTGGCTATAGAGAATGGATGGCGGGGAAGCATTAAGGAATAGAGATCAAATAAGCCTGTGACCCGCTTCAACTTCTGTATTTGCCACTATTGGGTTTGGGGCAAGAGACGTTACCTCCGTGAGTCAAGGCTGTTTCTTAAAGAATAAATGGTGGGAATAAGTAACACCACACTTTGGAATGTGATTGGGAAAACTGGTTCGTATTTGGCATAGAGCAAACATTCAAACAGAGAAAGCTTTTAGCATTAATGGCATGACTAACTAGCTGGCTCATCAGACAGTAAGGTATTTCTTCTCATCGCTGTGACATCATGGGACGCTAGACATGCTCTTAGTTAGTGCCAAAGATATGCATTTCAATTGGCATTTTTTTTTCTGTTATTCGACATTCCGAGCCCTCATTGTATATGTTGGCAACTATCTAAATTCAGGTTAATTGTAGCCCTTCCTCTGTCTTTTTTCTGGGTTTATATCATGATTTAGAGAAGCAGTTTTTAACCTGTAGGTTGTGACCCTTTAGGGTGTCGAATGACTCTTTCACAGGGGTCACACATCAGATTTTCTGTATATCAGATATTTACATCACGATTCGAAACAGTAGCAGAAGTACACTTATGAAGTAGCCACAAAAAGACTTTCATGGTAGGGGTCACCACAGCACGAGGGACTGTGTCAAAGGGTGGCAGCATTAGGAAGCTTGAGAACCACTGATTTAGAGAATTAATAAAAGAAAAAGTATAAGGTCACAGCTTACCTGGAGGCGGGAAAGACGTGCTTTATTTTTAAGACCATGCACGCATTAGTACAGAGGATGGCACCTTAGAGCAGGGGTACCATTTCCCACTCAAAATGCCTCCTGCCCCATTTCAGTACACACGTAGCAAAGGTTTCAAAAGCCTAGCCCTAGCAGGACCCAGAGGCAACAGGATGGGGTTAGAAAAGAGTTCCCATGTAACTCCTCTCATATCCCCTCATCTCACAGTTCACTAAACATCATTTCCTCAGAGGGGGAGAAGCAAGAAGAGCCAGAACAAACATGAACTTAGACGTAGATGGTTCCTCAGAAGGTTCTGTGTGTATGTAGAGAGTAAGGGGGAATGTCAGGAATATCAGTGTGTTATGTGAGAGGTAGGACCTTAGGAAGCCCCACTGACCTAATAGAACGGTCTCATGCTCCTGAGAATGAGAGAGAGAGAGAGAGAGAGAGAGAGAGAGAGAGAGAGAGAGAGAGAGAAACAGAGATAGTCAGAGGCAGAGACAGTGAGAGAGATAGTGAGAGAGAGAGAGACAGAGAGAGAGAGAGAAAGAAAGAAAGAAAGAAAGAAAGAAAGAAAGAGAGAGAGAGAGAAAGAAAGGAAGAAAGAGAGATAGAGGCAGAGAGAGAGAATGAGAGAGAGATAGTGAGAGACAGAGAGAGAGAGAGAGACAGAGAGAGAGAGACAGAGAGAGAGAGACAGAGAGATATGCTTAGGTGCTGAACTTACCTGTTTCATGTAACGCACTGTGCATGCAAGGACATCACAGAGCTGCGAGTTTTGCTGAATCCAAGTCCTTCAAACAATGTTAGTGAGTGTGGCAAGACCCATCTGGACCAAGATCCAAAGAAACAGAGAAGGGAGTGTGCACCAAGCGGCTGCTGGAAAGAACAGATACCCACCATCCTCGCTCTGCCGTGAGCTTTGACTCTGTCTATGCCACAATGGTGGCCCAGATTTAAATGCAACCCCCGAGAGAAGACAGGAAGCATTCAGGTTTGCCTCAGCTTAGGAAAGCAGAGTGGGTTTTCGATTATGTAAATTAAAATGAGCAACAGGAAAGACAATATGGAGCGGTTGGAAGGCTGAGGCAGAAGGATTTCTGTGGGTTGGACAAACCTGGGTTACAGGATGAACTTCAGGGCAGCCTGGGGCATTTAGTAAGAACCAAAGAAAGGATGGGGAAGGGGAGACTAGTGAGGGAGAAAGGAAAAGATAAAAGGAAGAAAGAGAAGGAAGGAAAGAGGGAAGGAGGAAGGGAAGGATGGAGAAAGGGAAGGAGGGAGGAAGTTATGCTCCTATTCCAGGAATGTTGCTGGGTCTAGGATCTCATGACTTCGAAGGAAGAGGGATTGTGATCTTAGAACGCAAAGATAAGAGGAATTCTAGGTGGGACTAGTAATACCTTGGCCACAGTACCAAGGTGGGAATGGAAAAATTGTCGGCAGTGTGCCTAGTCCTGTGATAGGGTGCGCAGTGGTGAAAACCTGCATCGAAGCAGGAAGACAGAAAGCCCTGCTGCTTGAAGAGGGACAGTCACCGTGACTGAGGATGAAGGGATGTGTCTTAGTCAGGGTTTCTATTCCTGTACAAACATCATGACCAAGAAACAAGTTGGGGAGGAAAGGGTTTATTCAGCTTACACTTCCACATTGCTGTTCATCACCAAAGGAAGTCAGGACTGGAACTCAAGCAGGTCAGGAAGCAGGAGCTGATGCAGAGGCCATGGAGGGATGTTACTTACCGGCTTCTTTCCCCTGGCTTGCTCAGCTTGCTTCCTTATAGAACCCAAGACCACCAGCCCAGGGACAGCCCCACCCACAATGGACTGGGTCCTCCCACCTTGATCACTAGTTGAGAAAATGCCTTACAGCTGGGTCTCATCAAGACATCTCCACAACTGAGGCTACTTTTCTGTGATGTCTCCAGCTTGTGTCAAGTTGACACACAAAACTAGCCAGTACAGGATGAGACACTTGTTTTTAAATTGGAGGCCACAAGTCCCATCTAGCTCCTTAAAAAAAAAAAAAAACCAACACACTCAGAACTGACTCATGGAGGAAGCAAATGGAAACAGAACTTTAAAGGGCAGTACTCAATACTCAATACTCATAACACGCAGGCAGAAGGAATTCAAATGCCATCACTCCTCTTACAGAAATCTTGGATGTATCTAAATTACGTTTTGTCTATCAAAAACTAAAATCCTAAGATCAGAAATCTAATTAACAATACACTTTTAAAAAATATCAAGGTTATCTGCTCCTCCCTGTTCCACAGACAGTCACATCTTCTCCTACAGTGTCAGTCTCGTCTCATAGACAAGATGGTGAAGGTCGGTGTGAATGGATTTGGGTGTATTAGATGCCTGGTTACCAGAGCTGCCTTCTGCTCTGCATCTGGCAAAGTGGACATTGTTGCCATCAACAACCCCTTCATTGACCTCAACTACATAGTCTACATGTTCCAGTATGACTCTAGCCATGGCAAGTTCAATGGCACAGTCAAGGCTGAGAATGGGAAGCTTGTTATCAACATCACCGTCTTCCAGGAGCGAGATCCCGCTAACATCAAATGGGTGACGCTGGTGCTGAGTATGTCGTGGAGTCTACTGGTGTCTTCACCACCATGGAGAAGGCCCGGGCTCACTTGAAGGGTGGGGCCAAAAGGGTCCTCATCTCCGCCCCTTCAGCCAATGCCCCCATGTTTGTGATGGGGTGAACCATGAGAAATATGACAACTCCCTCAAGATTGTCAGCAATGCATCCTGCACCACCAACTGCTTAGTCCCCCTGGCCAAGGTCATCCATGACAACTTTGGCATTGTGGAAGGGCTCATGACACAGTCTATGCCATCACTGCCACTCAGAAGACTGTGGATGGCCCCTCTGGAAAGCTGTGGCATGATGGCCGTGGGGCAGCCCAGAACATCATCCCTGCATCCACTGGTGCTGCCAAGGCTGTGGGTAAGGTCATCCCAGAGCTGAACGGGAAGCTCACTGGCATGGCCTTCAGTGTTCCTACCTCCAATGTATCCGTTGTGGATCTGACATGCTGCCTGGAGAAACCTGCTAAGTATGATGACATCAAGAAGGTGGTGAAGCAGGCATCCGAGGGAATCCTGGGCTCCACTGAGGACCAGGTTGTCTCCTGCGACTTCAATAGCAACTCCCACTCTTCCACCTTTGATGCTGGGGCTGGCATTGCTCTCAATGACAACTTTGTAAAGCTTATTTCCTGGTATGACAATGAATATGGCTACAGCAACAGGGTGGTGGACCTCATGGCCTACATGGCTTCCAAGGAGTAAGAAACCCTGGACCACCCACCTCAGCCCAGCAAGGATACTGAGAGCAAGAGAGAGGCCCTCAGTTGCTGAGGAGTCCCCATCCCAACTCAGCCCCCAACACTGAGCGTCTCCCTCACAATTCCATCCCAGACCCCCATAATAACAGGAGGGGCCTAGGGAGCCCTCCCTTCTCTCTTGAATACCATCAAAAAAGTTCGCTGCACACCCCCCCCCTCAAAATCAAGATGCCGGAGAGTTGGTTCGGCGGTTAAGAGTACTTGTTGCTCTTGCAGAGGACTCGGGTTCGGTTCTCAACACCCACAGGACAGCTTGCAGCTATCTGTGACTCCAGAGTACGGGGACTGACCTCTTCCGGCACCAGACGTGCACAGGGCCCACATGCATACATGCAAGCCAAACACTCATACACATGAAGTAAGAAAACGAAAATTTAAAAATAAAGAAATACCAAAATTTCACACACTAAAACATTCAGCGTATTTTTAGTTAGATATTAACATGTCCCATTTGGGTACATTTTTAAAATAAGACAGTAACACACTTAACTTTGAAACTAAGCATTTTCTTCATCAAAGGCCTATTTCAAGTCTAAGTCAGAATGCAGCTTTTTCTTGGGCGACAGGAAAACCATCCCTGAGGATTTCCTTCATTATGGTCAGAAACACTTCTAAATGGGTTTGACCTTTTTCTTCATTCGCGTCTACAGTTTTGTAGCACGCTCTCACCGCATTCCGGTGAGTTATAAGGAAAACTCTGTGTTTCCAAAGCATACGGTGAAGCTGAGAAACGGCGTGTTTTGTTGATGTGAATTCTTCTCCGTTCCTCCGGGACACACGGAAGCTCCTCTGGCGCCTTTCCTTTCCCACTGTGGGTACGGCACACGGTAAACTTGCCGGACTATGAAAAGCTTACACTGGGGTGCAGAAATGCTTTTCAAGTACGTTTCGTCTCGCTTTCCACATCGAGAACACAACGAAGCTGGTGACTAAGGAAATGGCTCCGTTGGCGCTTTCCCACACAAATCTGAAGATGTGAGTTCAAGCCCCAGCAATCCAAAAAGATGGGCATGGCAGCGCTCTTCTTGTAATTGGCATTGAGGAGGTGGAGACAGGAGGGACCTGAGGCTCTCCGCGCAGCGAGTCTCAAGGAACCAGTGAGACCTAGAGTCAGTGAGAGACCCTGTATGTACCGGAAGGTGGAGAGTAATTAAGATACCACCTGCTGTTGACCTTCGGCCTACATGTGCATACATACCTGGACATGTGTACACACACATCCTTACGTACAAAAAAAAAGGGGGGAAAGCACAAAGCATAAATGATTTTCTGGTATTTGCTGTGTCCAAATACATGTCACACCCATCTTTCTTACATAAGTGCTAGAGTGGTGTTCTGTATGCCTTAGGCATAGGTCAAAGCCAGTGGAAAGCGGAGACTGCCCACCCTGCATCTAAGATATATAATTCCCTTAACATATTCATTTCTTATATAATGGAGTATAATCATATACTCCAAGATTAACAGGAGAGGGATAGAGGGAAAACGAAGATTAAAAAGAATTGAACAAAAAGACTACGTCCAGGCTAGGGACACAGGGGAGCCATGAATCAGAAGTGTTACCAGACACAGCAAAGAATATGACTCAGGGCATGAAGATAAAACAAGGAGCAGGTGCATAAAAACAAAGTGTAGAAGGGGTGAAAATAACCCTGTGCTATGTGTGACACCCCATGTCCCTCAAGCGGGGGCAAATGGGGACAGCATTCCTGTGCAGAAGCATTGGACCACAGACAACGGTCATGTGCAGAAACACTGGAGTACCACTGGAGAGAGTGTAGCTATTGAAACAGCAGGAACAGGTTGCGAGACATTATATAAGGGGGTAGCACATGGCACGTGACAGATTGGAAGGACTAGGTGTGAGCCTTCGGGACGGTCACCGTGGTTCTTGGATGGCAGGCTTTTGAGTTACACTAACTAGTATTGAATGTCTTCTGACTTGATCAGGGACCAGGAAAAACATCAACATGGAGTCCAGGACTACCCTCTCAGCTAAAAGTTAATGGCTTGGGACAAAAGCCAACAGTGGTCACAGGATATGAAGTCCAGGCTTTGCGGTTGGTCTGCATGATGTAGCCAGGTGTCAGCAGAATGAGTTACCCGTCCTTCATAGAAAGGGGGCTCACCCTAGTTCATCAGCATGGTCTCTGCCTGGGACTCAAACTCAAAAGATGCATCCTAGTGATTCTGAGCCTTGGGCGATAAGTCCTGGAGAGTGAAACTCTACCACTCCCTGCAGTCACTGTTCTGGTTGGCCAGAGTTGATGTAGACCCAGATTTCTGGCAGAGCATTTGGCTGTGCACAGTAGAGGTTTCATTTGCCAGACTCCCCTGCAGGAAGCTCTGGTAGTACATCCTATAGTCCAGCAAAAGTGTCATGTAGCAGCTGCTAAGACGCTACCTTAAAAGTGTGTGGTATGCGTGCATGTGCATGTGTGTGTGTATGTGTGTGTTAACATGTGCTCAGAGGACAGTGTTTGATGGTGTTCTTCAGAAACTATTTACTTCCTTTTTATAAGAGAGGAAGTTTCACTGGCCTAAGGGATACTAAGAAGGCCAAGAGGCTGGCTAATCAAAGAGTGACAGAGATCCACCACACTATTGCTAAGACTAAAACTGTGAGTCACAACACACGACTTTTTCACATTCAGTTCTAGAGCCGCACTCAGACTTTCAGGTTTATAAAGCAAGTACTTTCCTGACTGAGCTACCTCCCCAGCTCCTGTGTGTGCTTTCTGCTCTCCAACGCATCCTCCAGCCCCTTCCCAACACTCTCTTGGACTACCCTGAACGGAGAAGCGAGAGTCAAAGGGAACATGGATCTCTCGCACAAAGGAGCACCCAGTCTACTTTGGACTCAGTCATCAACCCAGACTGAACCCTTGAATCAGAAATGAACGTCTATTTTGACTTGCATTTTTCTCTCTGTCACTCACACCTAAATAATGCATGGGGACAAGTTGTATCCAGGGCAGAGCGTGTACTGGCCAATTTGTGAATCGAGCTCAAAGGTTCATTCTAGCTGCTACGGCTGAGACAGTCCCTTCTGCAATGGAATGGAAGGCATCTGACTCCAGTGACCTTTAAGGATTAGCATCACTGGGAAAAAAGGAGAAAAAAACAAAAAAACCCACAACCACCTCCCTGGGTCTGATCCCACACTTCTTTATAATTATAATTTGACTTTCTGAAATCAAGAAGAGAATTCTCTGATCTGAAGAAGAGAGGGTCTGGCTCCCCCGATACAATTTTCATTGGACAATTAGGCCACCTCTCCTGTTATCCTGTCTCTCTTTCCTAAACCTTGAGGAAATGATTGAGAGTATACTGGTTCCCACCACCCAAGAACATACAAGGTACACGAAGGACACGGGGTAGGGTGGAGTGAGGAAGGGGGATGCACTTGTAGTAGCCTGCGTTTTTAGCAATTATGTTGGAGAGAAATAAAATTATAAGAGAACAATGTTTGCATGATCAATAAAGGACACTGCAGAATGGAAAGGACCTTGAGTTTAACGACAGGCATCAGGGCTTGGCAGCCATGCTGCACTAGGTAAACATCTCCGGCTCTCAGGGCCTTGCTTTTCTTCATCTGTGAAACAGGCAAATAATAGTAGCATTTCGATACGTTCTCAAGCATTTCCATAAGCCCTGATTAAATCGGTGCTATGAAGCTAAGGTTCTGAAAGCAATGCCTGTCATATACTAAATGAGACTCACGCCTGCTCTTTTGAGGACTGAGGCAATCCATGTAAAACACATGGAGTTCTGCCTAGAACAAGGAGTACTGTCCTTCTGTGTTGGACATTACCATAATTATTAGCCAAAGTCACTCAGTAGAGCCTCCCTGCGGTCAGCCATCTAGGAGCAAAGGAAGGTCACAGCAGGAGATGGGGCTCTTGCTGAGGAAGCAGCTGGTCCGGTAAACAGCAGGAGCTTTTATGGAAGGCCCAATAAGGCAGCTTCCATCATAGGGGAGGGAGGCAGGCTTCGGGCAAACCCATTTACAACAGCCAATGAGATGCAGCTCTGATTCTTCCCCAGTCTTCTAGGAACACTGGGAGGGAAAATACTCGTCTACTTCAGGACAGCTGGCTTGCTAGCCAAAAGGCCCAATGAGGCTCAAACCAAAGAGACCTTGCCTTCATGGTTTGTTTGTTTGTTTGTTTGTTTGTTTGTTTGTTGTTTCCTCTCTTGTAAAGGGTTTAGTTGGTTCTCCTTATGCCAATGACTCCATTTGTAAGGGCAAAGAACTTGCATGTGACAGAACCTCGGGAATACGTACTTTGTAAAGATGGGAGGGGAAGTGGAGACAGCTCATTAGTGATAGCACGTATGAGTATATGAGTTCAAATCCCCAGAACCCACGTTTAAAAAAAAAAAAAATGCCTGGCATGGCTGAAAATGTCTGTAACTCCAGGGCTGAGACTTCAAGACAGGTGAATTCCAGAAGCTCAAAAGGGTGCCTTAGGTCAGAGAGAGTGACAGGGGAAGACATCTGACATCTTTCTCTTGTTTCTACACACATGCAACACACACACACACACACACACACACACACACACACACACACACCAAGCAGAGTTTCGCTTGTAAGATCATAGTAAGCAAGCAAGACCAAATATGAAATACACCCTGCTCACCGTCCACAACCACATACACAACGCACATAACCTTCCTCTTCATTTCACACCGAACTAGAACACTCGTTAACTGATGACGCTCCTTGACACATCATTACTGTCAATCATCCACAGTTTGCATGAGAGTCCACTTCTACTTAGGGAATCTCCATAGGTTTGGGCAAGCATAGAATACGCTATCTGCCTCCAAGGTACCTCACAGAAGGACTGAACCCTCTGTCTTCTGTTTATTCATTCTCCCGTACCACCTAACCTCTGGTAAACACGGAGTATTAACTATCTCCAGATGCCTGTCATTTCCGGGTGTCAAACAATCAGAATCCTATCGTCCATAATCTCCCCAGAATGGCTTCTTTCATTGAGGTATTTCTCCGTGCCTTTTATGGCTGATATCTTCTCTGTTTGTAGTACTAAGTTGTACCCCACTCCTGTAGCTATATCACAGCCTATCTACAACCCTGTAGAAGAACAACATGGTTGCCTCTAAAATCTGGCAATTATGAATGAGCTTCTTTAAATATCTGCATAGATAAATGTTCAGCCTGGTTGTGTAGATCACCAAAAGATAATGATGGTTGAATCATATGAAAGTCACAGGCTTAGCTTTGTAGGAATGGTCAAACTCTTCCTCACGGTTATACTCCTTGGAATCCCTGCTGACCGTGAATGAGAGTTTCTGGGGCTCTACCCTTTGATCAGCATTTGATGGTGTCAGTACTGAGGATTTGATTTGGGCTAATAGGCATGCAGTGGTGATTCATTGTCAGTTAATTTACAATTCATTGATGCCATTTTTTTTTTAGCATGCTTATTCTCCATCTTTATCTCTTCAGTGTGGTATCTGCTCAGGTCTGTTGCACATCCGTAAAGTACACTGTTTGATTTCTCATCGCTGGGGCTAAGAGTTACTCACTTATTTTAGAGAACAGTTCCTTATCTAGTACGTCCTTCACAACTCTTTTCTCCTGTTTCGTGGTTTGTCTTTTCATTCTCTTGGTAAGACTTTCACGATACCTTGTAACTGAGCAAACTTATCTTTCTCTGTCTATTGCCTTTTTTCTTTTCTCACCTTTTCTTTTTGTCAGCCATAAGAAATAACTCGTAGGGGTTGGGGATTTAGCTCAGTGGTAGAGCGCTTGCCTAGGAAGCGCAAGGCCCTGGGTTCGGTCCCCAGCTCTGGAAAAAAAAAAAAAAGTGTTCCCAGGAAAGAAATAACTCGTGCGAATGGCAAATAGATCACAGGTCAAAGAAAACAGCATGCACGCTGCAAATGGATTCAACTCAGAAAGCACAGAAGGGCTCCTATAGGCTGGGAAGGCAAGGTAGTGCCTCGCTACAATGCCTCCTGGCAGAACACGTGATACTCAGACCATTCATGATTACAGTGTACTACAATCAGCTGAATTAAATACAATTCCTTTTAGGAAAGTATTCGAGTGTCAGGTGTCACTCTCTTGAGTGGACCATTGGAAACTCTTGATAAGAGGAATGTTTGGGTTGGGTAGGAGAAGGAATTTCCAAGAACCCCACCCCTCCTGAACGGCTGTGCTCGTGACTCCTGTCCAGACAAAGGCTGGTTGAGAAGTCATGAGATCATCATAAGACTCTAAAATCCTTGACACACACATACACACACACACACACACACACACACACACACACACACACACGATATTATTTATATTCATTAATCTAGGCTAACAGTTCACAAGCCTCAGAGTAGAAGGGTGGTCTAAGCCTCTGCTTGGTGCAAATGAGCCTGGGGATCTTGAGCTACCCGAGCACACTGTACCGTTGCAAGAATCATCCAAGAGGCTTAAAGAGAAGCGTTTCTTTTTATGTAATGCTCAGTGTCATATGCATGCATGTAGAAATTGAGTCTAATGCAAAGTGCTGAACTCTTACTTCACACATAGACCTCCCTGATAACGACCACTTCCTGTTGGCCGTATCCATTCTTTAGGAAAGTCTGAGACACATGATGCTTTCTGGGGACATAGCTGTCACCATGCTCAGACCAACTCACCCCCAAAGAAAGGCTGTGTGATGCTGAACACCAAAGAAATGAATTCTAAGAGCCTTGTAACTTCGGGACACTTGATGTTCGTGAGATGGTAACGTCACAGAGGCCAGTACAAAATGGGGAGCAGATACCCACACACCCCAGCTTTCAGTTTCAGACAGAAGCAACTGTGTTAAGTATGTATTTACAACTGAGTGTACTCACTCCCAGAGGAAACATTAACCCAGAGGAGCTCCTGAAACACAGCCTTTCTGTCTCTCAGCAACTTACGAGAAGAGGGACTAAAGGAGAGTATGTGGGCATCTGAACTGGATCACGGTCCCTTTTATGAAACTTCTTATTCTGTGTGCAATTTGCTAACACATTCTCCTCTGGCTAACCAAAAGGTCAGTGGTTCAAACCCACCTGGTAATGCGTTCATTTAGGGTTAGGGAAGACGGCTGGCTCAGCAGTTAAGAGTCCTTGCTGCTCTTGAAGAGAATCCATGTTCATTCAGTTCATGCTGCCTCATGTGCCAAACACCAGCCACTCTAAAGGTCAAATAGAGAGGAAAAGCAAAGCCCCTGCTCTTCATTCAGGGGACCCAGGTTTGGTTCCCAGCATTCACATGAGGTGGCTCACAACATCTGTAACTCCAGCTCCTCGGCATCCAGTGACTTCTGGTCTCCACAGGCGCTCACACACAGACTTGGTGCACATCCACCGGGGGACATAAGTAAATACATCTCTTTTTTAAAGAGGACTAAATAGTCCATTTTTACTTTCCTTTCTTTTTTTTTTTTTTTTTTTTTTTTTTCCTTTTCTTTTTTTTCGGAGCTGGGGACCGAACCCAGGGCCTTGCACTTACTAGGCAAACGCTCTACCACTGAGCTAAATCCCCAACCTCCATTTTTACTTTCCTTTAAGCAACTATATTTAACTCTGATCCCTTTAAGACAAAGTTTCAGATTGTTTAAAAGCAATTGAGGAACAGGGTAAAAATCAGGATATAACCTTAAACGTCTGGAGGTTAAACACTTTGTTTTGACAAGAAGAGGGATTCCAGAGACAATGGACCTTTCTCAGCATGTGTGAAATATGGCTAGCACCACTCAAGAGCTTAAACTACAAAACCTGGTAGGACAGGCTCTTGCTGCTTTTGCTATCTAAAAATCCCACTGTCCCTTTTCTTGGTCCCCCAGTGTTGCACTAGAGAATGCTTCCTCTCCCTTTCCCTCACTACCCAGCCCAGACACAAAGGGCATTTTCTTTGGTACTCACGATGGGGATTAGAGACAATCACAGAGGTTTAAAAAAATAATTAACCAACAAAAATAAAGTCAAGTTAAACAATCCCCAAAGGTCTCCCTATGATGTAAATAGACCCCGACTCCCCACTGAAAACATCTCCTGAAATCCAGGAGCCTCAGCCACTTCTAGAAGTGGAGTTTGACCTCTCTAGTCTGGTCTTTAAGAAGGGACACATGGTCTCACCTGCAGGAAATCTCTTCTGTCCAAGAAACAAACAATGACTACACTAGATGTGTGTGGCAAAACTGAGTGACTTTGATCTCAATGCTCTCAGAGTTCCTGACCGTGCCTTCCTTTCTGTCTGCAGAGGAATGGGCTTTCTAAAGCTTTTTCTCACGTTCCGCAGTGAAAGAAAAAGCAAATAATGTGTGTCGTTGTGCTCACTTCCACCATGGTGAAGGTGAGAAAATCCTCAGAACACAGCTTCGCAAGGCCCTACTGATACCAATCCGGTCCAGGAAACAGAATAACCACAGCTTTCCCTATTCCTTTGTGTCTTTTCCTGTAATTTCAAATTTACACATAGACCCCAGGAAATTTCCCAAACCCTCTGTTGGAGTCCAAAGCTAATGGTGTGAAGCCACATTTAAGAACTGTTTTGTCTTGGGTTTTTTTGTTTTGTTTTGTTTTTGTTTTTAATAGACCATCCACTAGTTAAAAGTGAAATGCTGGCAAAAGCTGGCTGAAAGGCAAACTTACTATGTTTTAAGTCGAACTTAGAGCAGTGAACTTGTAGTGTTGGTCAAACTACACCTTAAAAGCAGATTTGTGTACACAATTTTCCATGAGGGTTTATGTCTCTGGGTTGGGTACACTGGATCAACATGGATTCGTTAATCATTATTCTGTTCCATTTCCTGGATATCATTATCTGTTAGAGGTTATTAGCATGATTATCGAGTTAGGTGTGTAAAAGAAAACCAATCATTGTAAGAACACTGCGTTATCAGCTCGCCAGCGCTGCAGCGTGAAATTCCATGGGCGCTGTCCCAGTGTCCCTAATTAACACCCACACATAGTGTGATTTGAGTGGCTATGATTGAGGTACAATGAAAGAGGTACAAATTCTGCTGGGCCTTGGACCCAGCCTCCGGTGTCACGGAAAGCATGATGCATTCTGAACCATTGAAATTTAACAAAGATTTTGGCTTTAGCTTTTATAAAAACTTACTCTAAAGAGGCCGGTGTTAATAGTCGTCTGTACACGGGGCCCTGAGCATTTTTTCTGATGTAACTACCATCTGTTAGAGAATCAGCAAGTATGACAGGATTGGAGGAAAGAGAGGGAAGGGTTCAGATGGAAGACCGGGACAGTTCTGGAGGGTAAATGGGGTAAGAGGCAGGGACAGGAATGTTTACTATTTTTACTATCACCAATGCTTTCACCAATGCTCAGTGTGCATCCTGTGAGGCCTACAAGAGCTACAAGGAGGCGGGGATGACAAAGTTTAAAGTGAAGGCAATTGTCCTTAATCAAATGACCTCCACCAGATGTGTATACTGAGGATGTGCTATTCAGGACCTAAGCTTTAACAGGAGGAGACTAAGAGAAGGAAAGGGCATGAGGGACCCTAGGAGGCTTTAGTGACTGATCTTGGAAACAGGTGACAAGGATGCTGCTTAGTGAAGAAGATAGGAGACAAACTGGGAAGGACAGGACTGGCGGAGACTTGTGGGGAAGAAAGAAGAGAGAATGGAGGATAAGTCAATCAGAGAAGGCCCGTGCAGCTGCAGGGCAGACAGGCTGAGCAAAGGTCAGCAATGGGGTGGGTTCAGGAAGGACAGAAACTACTGACTGGAGCATGCGGTGTGGGGAAGGATACAGATTATGCTGGTGATAATGATCAGGGTGCTGAATACTCTGGAATAAGATACAAAGCAACTCAGAGGTTCGGAACGATCTCTAGGCAACAAGAAGTCCTGTGACAGGATCAAACCTGTTTAAGGACAATCTCTTTTAGACTTACGGTAAAGGCAAGAGGTCAGAGCAGTCATTGGTTCTGATCATCTTGCCGTCATCAAAAGGTGTGTTTGCAGATAAAGACACCAAGGTCAATGAGAAGTATTCACTAGGTCTTTATCGTGTGCATTATTTTGTAAACTGAACACGGAAGAGAAATTACACAAAAATATTTGACCTTTGTGGACTACGATCTGCATGTAAATGATAGTCACACACAATACATACACACACACATACACACACATACCACATACATACCACATACATACCACACATCACACACCACACATGCACACCACACACACTATTCACATCCCACATTCACACATACCCACATATCACACACACACACAGACATACCATACACCACACCACACACACCACACACATACACACGTATCACACATACACACCACATGCACACCACACACACACCACATACACACATATCACACACACAACACATGCACACCACATACATACATACCCACATACACAAAACAAAACAAAAAAAGAAAAGGTCACTTGTTAAACTGAAAGCACATGAACAAGTGATATACAAAGTATTGGTCTCCATGTCTTTAAATTTTCATCTTAAAGCACAGTGAAGGTTAAGGCTGCTTTCTTAAGAGCCACATTAGAATGCAAATTTAAATCACCAGCCATCATCAGAGGGGCAAGTAGGCTTTAAAAACTCCCTGTGAATTTCATCCAAGAATCTAGAGGACATAGCGAAGGACAGAACAAATAATAGATCTTATTCTCTGGAACAGAGAAAGAAGGGAGACACGGGGGAATCCCAGAGGCCAGGGCACTTAAACATTTTGGCACTTTACCAGCACTCAGAGTGTAATGAATTAAAAAAAAAAATTAAAAGCTATCTTTGCTGGTTTTCCTTCCAAATCGCATCACACTGGAGCAGAGTGAGTGTTGAGAATGAGAAGAGTACAATGTGTGTGTATATGTATGGTGTGTGTGTATATGGGTGGTATGTGTATGTGTGTGGTGTGTGTTTGTGGTGTGTGTGGTGTGTGTGTGTATGTTGTACATGTTTGTGTGTGGTGTGCATGTGGTGTGGTGTGCTGTGTGTGTGGTGTGTATAGTGTGTGTGTATATTTATAGTTAGGGAACAACATAGAATGCTAACAATAACAACTATGAAATAAAATCTGCTAACAATAACTGTCTTCAAGAGGGATGAACAGAAAACAATCTTAAGGGACTCAAAATAAGAACAAAATGTGAAATTGAAAGGAAAAATAAATGGCTTTTTTAAAGCTAAACACTAAACAAGAGGAATTACATATCTGTTTACATATATTCACACATAAAACTAGTCCAAGATGTGAAAGGAAGGAAGGAAGGAAGGAAGGAAGGAAGGAAGGAAGAAAGAGAAGGGAAGGGAAGGGAAGGGAAGGGAAGGGAAGGAAAGGAAAGGAAAGGAGAGGAAAGGGAAGGAAAGGAAAGGAAAGGAAAGGAAAGGAAAGGAAAAATTAAAATAGGTGATTAGACCTCAAATATGTGTGTTGTGGTGCTTGTCAATGGCTTATTGAAAATATGATTTGTGGCTGGGCGTTGGTGACATACATGTTTAATCCCAGCACTCAGAAGGCAGAGGCAGATGGATCTCTGAGTTTGAGGTCAGCCTGCTGTACAGAGTGAGCTCCAGGACAGTCAGGGCTACACAGAGAAACCCTGTCTAGAAAAACAAAACAAAAAGAATCTGGTTTATGGGTCAGCAATTTCGAAAATGTTAACAATTTGCCACCAAGTCTGATGATCTCAGTTCTAGCCCCAGGATCTATATAGAGCAGTGGTTCTCAACCATCTTAACACTGCAACCTTTTACCACAGTTCTTCATGTTGTGGTGACATCCAACCATAAAAATTATTTTTGCTTCTATTCCATAACTGTGATTTTGCTACTCTTATGAATCTTAGTGTAAATTTCTGATATTTCCCATGTCTTAGATGACCTCTGTGAAAGGGTCTTTCAAACCCTCTCAAATGGGTCTAGATCGACAGGTTGAGAACCACTGACATTGTAGGAGGAAAGAGCCAGCTTTTTGAACACACCATAGCATGTCCACTTACACACACACACACACACACACACACACACACACACACACACACACATACACACACACACACAGGAAAATACCCACGGAAACCCATTGTATGTAAAATTAATAAATGCTAATAAAAAGCTTGGAAGAAGCAACCCAATCTAGTCATGGACTGTAGGGTCACACGATTTAATCCCAGCATACAGAAAGAAGGTTGTGGGGCTGGAGGGATGGCTCAGTGGTTAGAGCACTGGCTGCTCTTCCAGAGGTCCTGAGTTCAAATCCCAGCAACCACATGGTGGCTCACAACCGTCTGTAATGGGATCTGATCCCCCTTTCTGGAGTGTCTAAAACAGCTACAGTGCACTCATATACATTAAAAAAAAAAAAAAGGGGGGTTGGGGATTTAGCTCAGTGGTAGAGCGCTTGCCTAGGAAACGCAAGGCCCTGGGTTCGGTCCCCAGCTCCGAAAAAAAGAAAAAAAAAAAAAAAAATCTAAAAAAAAAAAAAAAAGGGGGGGGATTGGGGATTTAGCTCAGCGATAGAGCGCTTGCCTAGGAAGCGCAAGGCCCTGGGTTCGGTCCCCAGCTCCGAAAAAAAGAACCAAAAAAAAAAAAAGAAAGAAAGAAGGTTGTGGTTGGAGGTTCTAAGTTTAAGACTAGTCTGGGAGACCTTGGATGGTGTCTCAAATAAATAGGTAAACTCTGTAAATCCAAGTTGAAGAGTATGGCCATCTAATCCAAACAGCCTCATCTTCATGTGCCATGCCTAGAGATTGATGGACACTCGTGAGTGCCCATCAGATGCAGGCCCGTGGACACTCCATCACAGGAGGAAACTATAATGAGAGGCATTGAACTTTCACCTAATACCATGACCACACCTCCTAGTATTTTTATGCAAATTTGTAATAAAGGCCTTGGTTGGTGCTGTCCTAGGGGATGCACCAGAGTACACAGGAGTGGAGTGGGTAGAGGAAGGGGGCTCTATCTTTGGCCATAGAAGGAGCCATCATCCATGCTGGGTTGAGACTTTCCAATAGGGGTGCTTTAGGATCACCCAAGCTCTTGCCAGCAGTCCCTCACCCATACTTTATAAATGAACCCAATAAACTCAGTTGCTCTGTAGTCGGGACTTTATGGAGGGAGATGGTTAGATATTGTTTACGTTTCCCGGGGAAGGAATTCTCCTGACGGTGTGTGAACAGCTAACATAATACTGAAAAGGAATTCTAACAGGAAGGGAGGAGCCTGCCTAACTGGTTATCCATACCACTTAAATATTAACTGGTCCCAGGCAACTTCGTCAGTCAGTCGGTACAAAACAAACTGCAAATCAACTTGGTCAACTGAAATCCAAACCAGAAATGTTTTCATAACAAACAGCTGACTTTCAGCTATTCACAGCAGCTAAGCTTCAGCCAATCACAGGCTGCCTGCCCGCTGATGTGTTCATATAAAGAACCCAGGATGCTGCTTGCTTAACTCAACCACCTGAACCTGTTCTGGTTTGAGGACTGTGGGACTTCTAAATTGTTCTTTTCCTCAATCACGTTACTCTTCAATTCGGCTAAAGTGTTCCTTCTAACCGTACTTTAAAACCACAGCGACTGTGAACACACATTATGCAAGCATATCATTGAAGGAAACTGAATCCAGACGCATGTGTGGGGACTCAGAGGAAGGTTGATCTGAAAAGAGTTGAGGAAGGATGGATTAATGCCAGTGTACATGGACTGAAAGGTTTGAGAAGGAGACCCATCAATTTGGCTCGACTTTTTTTTGTTTTGTTTTTATCCATGTAATTTTTAAAAACCGTAACCTACCAACATGGGTGAATCGCTGTTGGAAAAATACCTTGGAATAAATCAATTCTAATCCCTTGAATAAGTTTAAACATGACAGAATTTCAATGTTTTTAGTTTATTAGCATTCTCATCTTATTTTATTGAAATTCTTTTTTTTCATTAAGTGCCTGAAAAAAAAAAAAAAAAAAGAAAGAAAGAGGAAGGAGAGGAAGGAGGAGGTGGTAGTCAGGGTCCCACTAGGCTTCCCAGGCTGGCCTTGAATTCATTGTGAGTTTTCCATGCTCTTAGCTGGACCATCCCCAAGTAGCTGTGATTACTTTGTAGAACAAGCAGCAGTTCAAAGAGACCATCTTGACTCCCCACCGTAAGACATTGTAGACCTCCTATCCAGTAGACCTGGCAAATGAGAGAAAGAGGAAGACAAAAGGTGGCCAGGGACTTGCTTTGAGAACTGTGCTGTTGATCGGACATGGTGTACCACTCACGTAAAGGCAGCACTCATTTGGGAAGCTGAGGCAAGAAGGTTCTGAGTTCAAGGCTACCCTGAACTACACTTCAAGTCCCTGTCTCACAAAGACCAAACAAAAGCCTGGTGTGGTGTCATGTGCCTTCCATATCAGCACTTGGAAGGCAGAGGCCATTAGATTTTTATGACTTTGAAGCCAGTCTTGTCTAGATAGTGAGAGTCTTGTCTCAAAAATAAACAAAACCAAAAACTAAACAGAGCTTAACTCTGTTGGAATTGTCCAAAGCGGTGGATTCAGAGGCATAATTCAGGTTCTAGGATGGACAGATTCATTTCTGTCCAGATAAATTCGCCACCTTGGGCTATGAGCCCAGTCCTGTGGATTGGCAGATGGAGACGGGAAAGTAAAAAAAAAAAAAAAAAAAAAAAAAAAAAATGTCACCAGAAGAAGTTTTATCATCAGAGCCCATCAGTCCGCTTAAATTTCCACTCAGGCAGAAACAATGCCCTTCAGGCAATTCATACCCCAAGCATTTGTTTAAAGGGCAACACAACACGTAGGTTGACTGTAGACTAAGGCAGGGTTCAGGAAGGAAGCTTTAGAAAAAAATTGCAAAAGCTGGTTCCATTTCCAGCCAGATAAAAGGAAAGTGGCTTAACCAGTAACATGAATACTTTTTTTTTTTTTTTTTTTTTTTTTTTTTTTTTTTTTTAGACAAACGTGATGAAAACAATAGAGTTGTGAAGAGCTTCTGACCCAACCAAACTTACACTAGGGCTTTAGAAACAGGCTAAGGGAATACATTGAGTCTTACAGAAAGCTTCAAGGGGAGCACAGTTTCTCTGGAAGCAGGCACGTTACTTAATAAATGCTGTGTATGCTACACCGTAGGGCTCTGAAGCCTCTATGGCTGCTAATGCAGCCCTGGGGCATCTCTACATGGATGGGTACAGTATTACTTAGAGAGACTAACCTTCCTAAATCTCAAACAGTTACCATAAGTCACAAAATATGCTTGCTTGCTCTCCCTCCCACCTCCCTCTCTGTGTCTCTCTCTGTGTCTCTCTCTTTCTCTCTCTCTTTGTCTCTCTCTCTCTCTCTCTCAGTGTGTGTGTGTGTGTGTGTGTGTGTGTGTGTGTGTGTGTGTGTGTGTGTGTGTGTGTGTGTGTGCTGTGCACATCTGTGAGGATGCTAAGAGGTCACCTTCCGTTGGCATTCCTCAGAAGTCATCCTACTTGATTCTGAGGACCTGGGTCTGGTTGACTGGGCAGGCTAGTTGTCCAGAGAGTCCATCCCAACACTGAGATTAAAAACACAAGTTTCCACACCCATTATTTAACCAGGGTGCTAGAAATTGAACCAGGTCTCATCAGTGTTTATGATAAGCACCTTCCTAATTGAGCTGTCTCTCCGGCCCCCTCCTGAGAGTTTTTAAATATGTTTCTACCGTTTAAAACCAGTTTTTGAAAGAGTCTTAGCTTTGGTTGGTTGTCAACGCATAGGGCTGGCCTATAGAATTCAGACTTACATTCTAGGAACATAGGAGAGAATTGTAGCTTGGCAGGGTGGTGCAGGCCTGAGGATCACAGCACTCTGGGCGCTGAGGCAGGAGGAGATTGGTGAGTTCCAGGCCAGTCTGAGCTGCCTAGCAAGTCCCGGTCCCAAAACAACACAAAGTGCACACGCGATTTGTTGTTACTGTTTATATTACGGGAAAGGAGGGTCGAGAAGACTGAACCACTTTGGGGCCCAGCAACTCAGCTGCAGTTGGCATTGGGAAGTGAAACCTGAGAGTCCAACAATTCAAATGCTACTCTCATGGGACTAGAGTGGGCGAGGTGGGCAAGAGCCCCAGATAGCCAAGGAAATCTTCCTTTGGAGGGAGGTTGGCCCACAGGACCAAAGGAGAAAGGAGAAAAGCCCCACCCCCTTCAATTACCCATGCTCTACTTACCCAGTGATCTAGGCCACTGAAAAGACCAGCAGCCACAGAGTTAAATTTAGACACCCCCCTCCCAGTCCCCCGTTTTTGCATAAAGATGAGGTTCTACCTCCTACCCTGGGCAAAACCCACAGTTCTCAGATCACCTTCCCAAGCCCGCAGTCTGAGGATGGCTTTGTTTACCTGTAAGCACCAGGCTCTTATGTAAATTCCAGCAGCCAGCTCAAAATAAGCCTGTGCTTGGCGCTGATGGATTTATTTTTCCTTTGCTACGGCAGGCACAGACCGTTTCTGTGTGGGGGGAGGGGAGCGACACCGCAGCAGCTTGCCCAAGACTTCAGGGCCTGCCTGGCAACCAGCCCCTTTGCCCCTTCTGCAGCTTGGGCCTGACTACCTAGCTACTGAATAGTCGGATGGGAAGGGTTCAATTCAGGGTTTGCACTTTCCCAGCCATTAGCCAGCTGCCAACGCATTTCATTATCTTTGGAGAGTTTGTACATCAAAGAGAGCCCCAAACCGTGTGATCGAGTGGAAGTAACAGTGCCTGGTCAACATTAGAACTCGAAGCATTTTTCCTCCATGGATATAATGCCATCTGGCACCCAGGGACGGCAAAGGCCAGCGATGGAAAAAACCCACCTCCTTGTTTTGCTTATTGGTGTAACAGCTAATCCCGATAAAGGGCACAGAGAGACTGCCTTGTATATCTTGTATTATCTTGTATATCTGTTGTCTTACCCAGGCCGAGCTGCCCCCGTAGCCAAAGGCAAAGGTTGCTCGCTGGACTGCCAAATGGGTTGGGGAGAGACTTAAGGGAGAGATGGGAAAATACCTCGTTGTCTAGTGCATGCCTATTGAATTGCTTAAACATACACGCACATGCACGCGACACACACACACAGAGAGAGAGAGAGAGAGAGAGAGAGAGAGAGAGAGAGAGAGAGAGAGAGAGAGAGAGAGAGAGAGAGAGAAGAGGAAAAGGAGCTGTTCTTCCCAGAAGTTCTCTGAGGAAACCTCAAGTAGCCGGCTTTGAAAGTCCCTCACCGGACTCTCTTGTTATCACATAACTTCTTAACATCTGCTGTAAAAACTTGGTTTTAGATTATTTTGAAAACTCCTCTCCTTCTCCTCAAGGGATTTTAGATTCCAGCCCACCAAATCTCTCACCACTACTGAAATCACCCTTCAGGACCATGGCTGAGGGAGAGGCTGAGTAAACTCAAGCTCAGTGCACAGGGCACCAGACAGCGTGTTTGCTGGGTAGGTGATTTTCAACTAGAAAATTGGGGGGCGGGGCAACGTGAGCCTCTCATTGTTTTATTATTTTGACATCAGTCTTCCAAACAGAGGAAACAACATCCACGTGGACAGCTGTCTGCTTCGCTGAAATGAGGACGAGTGTCCAATTTGTGGGGCTTTGTTTGTTTTTTGTTTGGTTTGGTTGGGGTTTTGCAAATACGTGCACAGTCAAATATGCACTGCCACTGTATAGAAACTCTTCAGTGGGTTTTTTTTTTCTCCCCTAGTCCTTCCTTCTGACCAACTCTCCGCTCTCCACCCAGCCTTCCAACTCTGCGAGGGGAAAAGTCTAATGTTTTGAGTGAGATGGTTCCTCTGGGAGGAGTCACATCTAGACAGGATTATGTCATTGCAGCTTAAGCAACCTAAGAAGTCTTCAGAAAATGGAAACCTCCTAAAATGCTGTCCCTTTACACCAGTGGCTCTCAACCTTCCTAATGCTGTGACCCTTTAATACAGCTCCTCATGTGGTGGTGACTCCCAACCATAAAATAATTTCCTTGGTACTTCATAACTGTAATTTTGCTACTGCTATGAACTGTAATATAACTTTTTTTTTTTTTTGAGACAGATGGCTGCCTGTGGGGGCTGGGTGGGTATGGCCTAAGGGTTGAGAACCATTGCTGTACACAATTGTGACAATTAAGATGACTTTAAAAGTAAGTAGGTACCTACCAATAACCAACACGTAGCCCAAAATCACTCAGAAAAATCTTTATCTCTGGCCCGCTACTGCTTTTCTCTTCCATGGCATAAACTACAGAATTAAAACCCTGGGAAGAAAGGGACCCGGTTGTTATTCTCAGCGGGTATGAAACTGCCCCTCCAGCAGAAGTGACAGTTCCATCTCTGACCCTGAACATCCCCTATCCTGTCACCCTTTCCCTCTCATCTTGTCTCTCTGCCGAGTCAGGGAAAAGGAGACAAAACAGATTAGCGAAGCAAGCACAATTGAAATCCTTGACCGAGAGGGAGAAACGAGTGTATGGTGCTCAGATTTCCAATACAGGGTGGTCACATGTGAAAACCTGAATTATTCATTCAGAACATCGGCTACTTCACATTTCATAAATGCTGTGAATCTCTAGCACAGGAAAAAAGATTTGCCAAGAAGAGGCTTGCACAGAAGGTGAGGAAACGTTAAGACATACATTCCAAATTTTGGCCTCCACACTCACACTCGCACACATACGTGCACATGTGTAGAGGAATTTTCATCCAGCAACATGGCTTCTCTGGCAAGGGATCATATCCAAAGACCTTTTAGGTCTATGTAATCTGGCTAGAATACAAACAAGTCCTTAGTACACACCTTTAAATCTGGCTAAAATACAAACACACCCGATCGAACACACCTTTAATCCCAAACAATGAAGGTAAAGTTGGTTTGTAGAAGAATGCAGCCATCTTTGAGAGTGAAGAAGAACAGATAAAGTGGTGAATCAGAGAAAGACTTGACAGAATGAGTCAGAGGTAGGATATGCCCAACCCTCAATAGCACAGGAAAGAGATGCTACTTGAGAGAGGGAGAGCCAGGGTGGGGGCAGTTTTCCTGGGACAGTTTTACAGAGATAGGCTGCAGGTAAAGTCAGGAGGATCCAGAGAATGAGAAGGAGCCAGAAGATGAGAACGGATTGAAGAGTTACTTTGAGGCCAAGCAGAGCAATTCAGTGTTGCAGTATAAAATAAAAAGCGACAGAATGGGTCCCTCGAGTACCCTGGTGGTCCAATCTTGCTAGTTCCAGCTCCAGTAGGTCATTGGAACTAGCCTTAATTTACCTCAGCAGCTCCATGATGGCCCCACTGTCCAGGAGCCGTTCCAATGCGGCTCCCTGCCCTCACTCATAGCTCTCTTGTCTGGTTTCCACCACGCCAGGTATACACATCCCAATTCCATGGCGTGCCTGGTGCATCCCACCGCCATACACTCTCTTGAACTCAGTTAAGTCACCACATGAAAGAACACACCACACAATACCCTCTGATCCAATTGATAAGATATAATTTGCTCATCTAGACAACACAAAATCCTGTAAACACCCATCCTTTAAGAATAATAGTCATAACAACCTGTGCAGAGAAGAATCTTAACATCTGCTGCCATGTTCTCTCAGCTCCTTCCTCCTCGCTCCAGCTCCTCTCTCATGCTCCCCCCCCCTTCCTAAAACCTCTGTTCCCATCTCCCTTCCTTCTCGTCCAATGACAGGCTTCGTTTTATCTTGTCTGCCTTCACCTGCATAATGACATCAACCTACTATTTAGTCAGAAGCCAAGAGAAGCCAGATTGAATCAGTCATGTTAGAGAAGAGTTTCGGCCAGAAGAGCTGAGTTGAACCAACCAGCCAGAGTTCAGAAAGAACTAAAATGTGTGAACTTATTCAGTGGGTGGCAATTACATCTGGCGAATAAGAGTTACATTTATATCTGTTGCAGTGCAGCACTAAGTCTGAGAGGCTGAAATATTCTAGGCCTAGATTAGATACTACAGAGGCCAAAAGCTTCCAGGCCGGAAGCATTTAGTAAAGCACCAGTTATAAAACTATGTGGACCTGAATTTGATCCCTAGTACATATAAAAAGATACATGAAAATAAAAGTCTGACATCCACCTATGACTCCTGCATGACTAGGTACATACAGCACACATACAAAACATACATGTGCATAGACACACAGAGGGGAGTGTATTGGTCAGGGTTCTCTAGAGACACAGAACGTCTTTAAATAAATAAATACATAAACAAATACAATAGAACCAAGTAGTTACTAACAGAGAGAATGTCTCTCTCTATTAAGGGAATTAATTGTAATGACTTACAGACTGCAGTCTAACAAATGCGACAATGGGGAGCTGTAACTAGGAAGTCCAAGAATCTAGTGGTTGCTCAGTCCTCCGAGGCTAGGTGTCTCACCTGGCCTTCTGTATAAACTGGAATCCTGAAGAAGTAGGTCTCAACAGATGTACTGGCAAGTAAGTGCAAGCAGACGAAGAAGAGCGAGTCTTCCTTCTTCCAATGTCTTTCTGTAGGCCCCCAGCAGAAGGTGTGGCCCAGATTAAAGGTATCTTCCAGCATACCTGGATTTGTCCCAGGGCTGGCCTTGAACTCAGAGATCTGCTCGCCTAGGTTCCCTGGGATTAAAGGTGTGTACTACCTTGTCTGGGCCTAAATTTTTCATGGTCACTATGCCTCAAGATCTCTATGTCAAAGATCTGGGTCAGAAGTCTGTCTCCCAGCCTCAAGATCTGGATCACAGGTGTATCTTCCATTTCTGTCTTGTAGTTCATTCCAGATACAGTCAAGTTGACAGCCAGGAAGAGCTATGACAAGGGGGGAGAGAGAAAGTGACCGCCTTCATGGGACCTGGTATGTCTCACAAGTGGTCGTGCTATGTATGGCATGGGTTCATACACAGAACGCTGTTGTGTGGCAAACTGTGGTAGATACTGATGGGACCTCATATAAGTAAATAAGGAGATTTCTTCTCCCAAGGAACTCACAGTTGGATACTAGAGGCAAATTTTACCATAAGAATTGTTACGGTAGGGGTGGGGCAGCTCACCACAACCGGAGTCATACTGTTAGGAGCCTAAGAAACATAAGCTTAATCGAGCTTCTTTAAATAAATAACTACATACACAAATGCAGAACCAAGTAGTTACTAACAGAGAGGAAGTAGTAGCATAATAGAAGAAAGAAAAAGCAATATGTCGGTTACATCAGACAAGGTCTTCACGGAGCTCATGTTAAAGTAGTGATATGCTATTGTGTTTAAGTCAAATAAGCCTTAGTCCCACAAATCATTCAAGAAAGAAAATCAATCGCTTGTGGCATGGCTTCCGGTGTACTTTTGATATCACTTAATCTGCTGAGAGCTTTCTCTGATTATTCCGGATTTGTGGTCGAATCATTTAAAAGACATGAAGCTCTGCAGTTTCTCCACTTTGACCTCTGAAAGGTAGAGCTCTCCTCAGACTCCCCTGATAGGCTGGGTAACCAATACTTACCTGTAAAGGAGTAGACAACTAGCAGCGAGTAAGAAAACAATGCCGAGTTCCTTTCTTAAAATGCGGAAAACCTCCAACTCCTAGATGCTAGGAATCATAGGACACACAAAACCACTTCTATAGAGTTTTTGAATCAGGAGCTCCAGGCTAGCCTCAACTCAGTATCTAGCTGAGGGTGATGCTGATCCTTCTGCCTCTATGTCTCAAGTGCTGGGACCTGAGTTTCTACTTCTGGTTAATGCGGTGCTGAGGACCAAACACACATGTTCCTGGATGCTGTAGGCAAACATCCAGCAACTGACTTAGGCCAGCCTGTGTTTCCAGCTTCTGAACAGAAGTCAGGTTTCACATAACTAATTAACTAGCTCATCGTCACGTCCACAATCATTCTACTTTTTCCCACAGCCAAGTCAGTGTTCCTAGGAACTACTCAAAAGGAGACCCAGCTCTGTGCCAATGTGGTGGTTGGGAGGGGGGGATGGCCAACCAGTTATGTAATGGTCTATTGACAGAAAGAGACAAGAAGAAGAAACCCAGTGTATCTCCAGAATCTCGACTCCAATACCAGTTTCAACCTGGGCAAACACATTGAGACACAATCTTTTTACAGGACAGAATTGGATTCACGTTCTCTTTTGGAGTTTCAAAGAGAAGAAGCTTAAACTGCCATCAGTTACAGAAAATCGTTTCCTGGAGATCTTTGCTTTCTCTCTGTCTCTTTCTGTACTCCCTCCTCTTCTCTTCCTGCCATCCCTGGCTTTCTACCTTATCAGAAAACCAGATAAAAGGTGGGCACATGCCAGGTGGTGGTGGCAGAGCATGACTTTAATCCCAGCAGGCTGATCTCTGTGAGTGAGGTCGAGGCCAGCCTGGTCTACAGAGTGAGACTCTCCGAGTCCTGTTCCAGGATAGCCAGGGCTACACAGTGGAAAAGCAAAAACCAAACCAACCAACCAACCGAACAAACAAACAAACAAAAATATGAGCATATAGGAAAAACAAGAGGCAGAAATATCCCGTGGTACACAGAGGAAAAAAAATAATACAAGCCACTATTATCAGAGGTAGAGACTTTTTACTTGTTTACAGAAACTTCTCTGATAAACATAGCATCTGCCTCACCGAGGGGCTGTGAGCGCTAGACGCACTACTGGGATTTAAAAAAAAAAAAGTACAATAGTTCCCAGCACATTTAAAGCTGTCAACAGATGCTGGATAGTGCTATTACCCTTGCTATTTTTACCACTGCTATTATAGTCATAGCTTGCATAACTACATGCTCAGAACGGTTCAAACTCAACACTACATTTAGTTGGTCACAATGTAGCTTAGGAATTATTCTATTTCTAAACCCCAAATTCCTAACAATGTTCATTTGGTTATTCAGGAACCATTTATCCTGGGTTCCCCCTACACACCCAAAAGTACATCTCTAATACGACTTTATTCAAATATTTTTTAAAGCAGATTTGCCGTGTGGGTCAGCAAAATGGATTTGTAGGTAAAGGTGCGTGGCCGAAGGTAGTCGTCTCCTGTGAACCATGCTATGTGCTATGGTGTCTATGTGTGTGTGTGTGTGTGTGTGTGTGTATGTGTACCACATGTGCACACACATATTTTAAAAAAGCTTTGCCTCTAATTTTCAAATATTCAAAATTCCTTCACAAACCTCTCACAATTCAGCTCTTGTCCTCTCTGGCCTTCCCAAATGCTCCTTTTTCTCTCTATCTCTTATCCATTTCCCCACAGTAGTTGTCAAGGCTTCCAACTTGCCTACCCCATTGTTTCTTCTTCCCTGAAACAAGGATGAAATGGCCCTCTAACGTCCTTCTTTCCATCTGTAAATTCATTTATTAAAGATACCAAAAACCAAGTCATCTTGATTAGCCCAGTAACAATAGTGGTGAATGGGTAAGGTCCTAGTATATATAAAAGAAACAATATTCTTTATTAGAAGAACTCAGTGTGCAACCTGGGCTAGCCTCGAACTCACAAGTCTCTTGCCTAAGCCTTCCTGGTGCTAAAATTACAGGCAGGCATGCCTTAGCACCACACCTGCCCTTGACCAAAAAAAAAAAAAAGTCTTGACCTAACTTCTACACACTCTCCTCTCCAAAATGAAAAGTTAATTGTGAAATGTCAGGCCGGCATGATAATGCCTGGTTTAAAAGCACTTTTATAAGTGCTCCGTTCTGGCATTCTTTTGCAAACTTTTTCAAGTATCTGACCTGCAGGTACGGTCCCAGCTCAGTTTTCTTCTATGTTGTTCCCTTTATAAGAGCAAATCAAATCGATATGCATCTCCCAGGTTACTGTTTCCCCTTCCTTTCTACTTCCTCTATTTCTCTGTGGCACGGAAGTATCCAGAGTGGTCCAACCTTCCAGTTCTTTCCAGTCGTCATGTCCCTGAGCTGTTGAATAGGCTTATGTGGTGGTTTGAATAAGCTTGGCTCAGGGTGTGGCACTAGTAGGAGGTGTGGCCTTGTTGGCGGAAGTGAGTCACTGTGGGCGTGGGTTTTAAGATCCTCATTCTAGCTGCCTGGAAACCAGACTTTTCCTAGGAGCCTTCAGATGAAGATATAGAACTTTCAGCTCCTCCGGCTTCATGTCTGCCTGCCTGGATGCTGCCATGCTCCCGCCTTGATAATGGACTGAACCTCTGACCCCATAAGCCAGCCCCAATTAAATGCTGTCCTTATAAGAGTTGCCTTGGTCATAGTGTCTGTTCAGAGCAGTAAAACCCTAGCTAAGGCAGCTTACAAACATGTTTCTCAATAACTTTATCTTGTGAACTCGAGCAGAGTTCATGTGCGTTCTGTATCTTTGCTAAATGATCAGTTTGACTAGCAGGGTTTTTTTTATTCTTTTGACTATGTGATGGGAGACTGGGTTTTCCAGAGAACGGAGCATCAAAATAAACATGGAATTTCATGGAGAGTAAGACAAATCACACAATAGTGTGTGTGTGTGTGTGTGTGTGTGTGTGTGTGTGTGTGTGTGTGTACAAAAACTACATATAAGCATTGCTTATATATGTTATATGCTTATATGTTATCTTTGCTTATATACATATAATGTTATCTTTGTTGTCATATTGAACAGAAAGTTAGATATATAAAATATTGGTAAAGCCTACGTCTAGTTGTGTCTGGGAGGGTGTATCCAGAGATGATTGGCATGTCCATCAGCAAACCATCTTAAATACAGTGGCACATGCTAAGGGCTTGAGGCTTGGATTAGACAAAATGGAAGACGGAGATGCTGAGGGGAGTGTGCAACTCTTTCTGATCCTATGCATTTCCGCTGCAGCCATCACCCACAAACCTCTCCATTGATCTCTCTTGGCCTGTGGCCTCCAGCTTTTTAGGCTGAGCAGCTACTGGTATCTCCATCTTCCATCGTACTGACTTGCAACTATTCAGTCTCTAACTTTGAAGGTGATTTAATGAATCTCCTTTGATAACTGCATATCCATTTCCGTTTTTCTGTTCCTTTAGAGAACCTTGGCTAATCTTAGCATAGGATAGGCATGCCCCTATCGATATACAGTATACATGGCTAACATGTGTGCACATATATAAATCTCGCCTTCTTATGGAGACTTCACGATGTGACAGTTAGAGCACAGCTAGTTGGGTAGTTCAAAGGACTGAGAACTGGAAAACTGACAAAGATTCTAGTCCAATCTGAAGGCCACAGAACAAGGAGAATCAAAGGCAGGTTTGTGCCCCAGCTCAAGTAGCCAGTCAGATAAAGCATTCATCCTACCTAAATTAAGCATGCCCCGGATGGAACCACATAGACTCACCTCTCTTAGGGATGTCATCTTTCTTCAACCCACCAAATTAAAATGTTGTCTCTAAGGAAGCAACATTCAAAAATAATGTTTGCCCTGATACCTGGGTACCCATGGCCCAGTCAAGTCAATAAAACTAATCATTTCAGCTGATAATCCTACCCAGTCAGATATAAAATCAGTTAGCAGGGGAGTCTTAAATGACTGGCAAAAAATATTCATAGTAACTGAAAATATAGATCAAAATGTGCACACTATCCTAGCCATGGTACTAAGTACTCTGTAGGTTATCATACTTAATTCACACAATGATCCTGCAAGGTAGGTACCAATTTGTTGGAGATGAAGCATTAAGCCAGTGATGGAACTAAGCAAACTAGAGAGTGGTCAGTGGAAACCTCTTTTCCAAAGCTGTGGACAGATTGAAACATTTCATCCTGCAGGGAGGCTCCTTAGGCCTGAGGGTAAATATTTCAACAACTCCAGGAAGTCCCTGAAACTGACTAGATTCACTATGCACTCCACATCGTTCAGTCCAAAAACTGAGAGTCCACCTCAGTTTGAGAAAATTGAGTTGCAGCGAAAAGCTTAAGACCAGACCAGCTACCCCAAAGAAGCAGAACAGGGCCAGGCTGCCTGGAAGAGGTTTATACCAGACCCACTTGGAAAAGACACTCTACAAACTGATTTGGCTGAAGGCTGGGTAGTATGCCCAACTTTCCCAGCTTTTGTAAGCTGTCACCCATGCTGGGGCAAGCTTTGGTGATGCAGCTGTCCATGTGTCATTTCTGCTCCTATAAGTAAGTCCTATAAGGAACCCCAATAAAATTCCTCATCGGTTCACCAAGTTAGACTTCGGTGGTATCTGTACTTTGGTCTGTCATGGGTTCACTATCTAAAGTGAGTAGTTATGTGTGTTGGGTCTCGTGAGGAGAAGTTTTGTAATACAGCACTGTCACAACTTCATACTTGACTCTGTGCTTCACGAAACACAATGATGTTGGTAAGATCTGCTGGGAGTTTTCTTTGACTTTTAAATCAGCACCAGGACAGTCAAGGAGCAGGTTGGGGGAGGGGGCAGTTTAGTAAGAAAGGGGAAGTGGTCTGTGCCAGTAGTAACAGGTAAAGAAAACATCAACTGCTGAGAGAGAGAAAAAGCAGAACCTGGCATCCTTTGCACTTGGTACTTCAGTTTAAAGAAGGAAGAACTTTAGTGCTATCATGAAATAAAATCTCTCTGGAAAACTCCAGCAGGTGTACGTCTGATTATCACAAGGACAAAGAATAAGGAGACCGAGTATGAGTTTATATACACTGGTGCTGAGGGATACACTCAGGACTCTGCATGCACGCACTAGTGTGTGTTCTTTGAACACTGACCATCTTATTTCCATCACACAAAGGATTATTCGGTCATTCACTATCCAGACTCCTCTGAAAGTCTCCAAGCAACCCTCAGCTGCTCTGACGGTTATACCTCCCCCTCTCCACCACAGCCTTCTGCATCATTCATAGTGCTAAGTGTACTCCTCCATACATCTGTATCCCTCCCTTGGGGGAACCACAGATTTTGAACTTTGCATATTTTGCACAAGGTCAGATTTATCTACACATCTGTTAAAATAAATATTTACTTTTACTGTTTTAAGTGTGTGTGTGTGTGTGTGTCTGTGTGTGTCTGTGTGTGTCTGTGTGTGTGTGTGTGTGTGTGTGTGTGTGTGTGTGTGTGTGTGTGTGTGTGAAATGCTGGTGCGGCAAATGCCAAGGTGTCCGATTCCCCTTGGCCTCCTGGCCTTGGAATGACAGTGGATGCTGGTAACCAAACTTGGGTCTTCTGCAAGAGCAATGCTCTTAACCACTGAACCATCTTTCCCGCCATCTCTTCAGACCTTAAGCTCCGGATCAAGTAGAAGGCTTTGTTCACTGTCTGCAGTCTTCCTTCATTTTAGCCTTGATGTCATGCTCTTTTCCCTCCTGGCATCCCTGAAAACACCACAGAGTGCCTGAATGCTATTTTCCTGGTGGCTCCACCGACCCCCTATTCCCTTCCCTAGTAAGCTCATTTATTTCTCAGTATCTTTATTCTGACACAATATACTGTCTTATTGTAGTTTGTAATCCTCCTCCTGCATTAGATTATAAACTCCGTGTGACTTGAGTCTGTTCCCAACAGCCTTAAACTCTCACCAGGACTCAGTGGAGTCCTGAATGGAAATCAGACAATCAAATACTCTTGCATATTTAAAAGGAGAGGGTCAGATACGTCCTGAGCAATGTGGAGGAAGATGGGGAAGGATTGAGGGTAGCCTGGGCTACAAATAGAGTCAGACTAGGAGAGAAGCCAGGGGAGGTGAAAAAATAGGAGGGGAAAGGGATAAATTTTTCCAGATCTTTTCATTCAGGGTCATTCCATATCCTAAATTCTCTATTGAACACATCACTAGTTTTCTTCTTGGTCCTGTTCTCATGGTTTTTTTTTTTTTTTTTTTTTTGTTGTTGTTGTTGTTTGTTTTTTTTGTGGGGGTTGTTTTGTTTTTTGTACAAGAGAGAAGATATCAGGTGCTATATTTTCATTTCTTAAAACCAAAATAAACCTGATTTTTTAAAAAGTCATAAAGAAATGGAAAAAAAATAAACACTTTAAAAAAAAAAGAAATCCAGAAAGGATTTTTTTTTTTTTTTTTTTTTTTTTTTTTTAACAATCCAATTTTTTTTTTTTATTAACTTGAATATTTCTTATATACATTTCGAGTGTTATTCCCTTTCCCGGTTTCCGGGCAAACATCCCCCTGCCCCCTCCCCTTCCTTATGGGTGTTCCCCTCCCCACCCTCCCCCCATTGCCGCCCTCCCCCCAACAGTCTAGTTCACTGGGGGTTCAGTATTAGCAGGACCCAGGGCTTCCCCTTCCACTGGTGCTCTTACTAGGATATTCATTGCTACCTATGAGGTCAGAGTCCAGGGTCAGTCCATGTATAGTCTTTAGGTAGCGGCTTAGTCCCTGGAAGCTCTGGTGGCTTGTCATTGTTGTACATATAGGGTCTCGAGCCCCTTCAAGCTCTTCCAGTTCTTTCTCTGATTCCTTCAACGGGGGTCCTATTCTCAGTTCAGAGGTTTGCTGCTGACATTAGCCTCTGTATTTGCTGTATTCTGGCTGTGTCTCTCAGGAGCGATCTACACTTCTGCACTTCTTGCTTCATCCATCTTGTCTAATTGGGTGGCTGTATATATATGGGCCACATGTGGGCAGGCTCTGAATGGATGTTCCTTCAGTCTCTGTTTTAATCTTTGCCTCTCTCTTCCCTGCCAAGGGTATTCTTGTTCCCCTTTTAAAGAAGGAGTGAAGCATTCACATTTTGATCCTCCGTCTTGAGTTTCATTTGTTCTAGACATCTAGGGTAATTCAGGCATTTGGGCTAATAGCCACTTATCAATGAGTGCATACCATGTATGTCTTTCTGTGATTGGGTTAGCTCACTCAGGATGATATTTTCCAGTTCCAACCATTTGCCTACAAATTTCATAAACTCGTTTTTGATAGCTGAGTAATATTCCATTGTGTAGATATACCACATTTTCTGTATCCATTCCTCTGTTGAAGGGCATCTGGGTTCTTTCCAGCTTCTGGCTATTATAAATAAGGCTGCGATGAACATAGTGGAGCACGTGTCTTTTTTATATGTTGGGGCATCTTTTGGGTATATGCCCAAGAGAGGGATAGCTGGGTCCTCAGGCAGTTTAATGTCCAATTTTCTGAGGAACCTCCAGACTGATTTCCAGAATGGTTGTACCAGTCTGCAATCCCACCAACAATGGAGGAGTGTTCCTCTTTCTCCACATCCTCGCCAGCATTTGCTGTCACCTGAGTTTTTGATCTTAGCCATTCTCACTGGTGTGAGGTGAAATCTCAGGGTTGTTTTGATTTGCATTTCCCTGATGACTAAAGATGTTGAACATTTCTTTTTAGGGTGTTTCTCAGCCATTCGCATTCCTCATCTGTGAATTCTTTGTTTAGCTCTGAACCCCATTTTTAATAGGGTTATTTGTCTCCCCGCGGTCTAACTTTTTTGAGTTCTTTGTATATTTTGGATATAAGGCTCTATCTGTTGTAGGATTGGTAAAGATCTTTTCCCAATCTGTTGGTTGCCGTTTTGTCCTAACCACAGTGTCCTTTGCCTTACAGAAGCTTTGCAGTTTTGAGATCCCATTTGTAGATTCTTGATCTTAGAGCATACGCCATTGGTGTTTTGTTCAGGAAATTTTTCCAGTGCCCATGTGTTCCAGATGCTTCCCTAGTTTTTCTTCTATTAGTTTGAGTGTGTCTGGTTTGATGTGGAGGTCCTTGATCCACTTGGACTTAAGCTTTGTACAGGGTGATAAGCATGGATCGATCTGCATTCTTCTACATGTTGACCTCCAGTTGAACCAGCACCATTTGCTGAAAATGCTATCTTTTTTTTCCATTGGATGGATTTGGCTCCTTTGTCAAAAATCAAGTGACCATAGGTGTGTGGGTTCATTTCTGGTCTTCAATTCTGTTCCATTGGTCTATCTGTCTGTCTCTGTACCAATACCATGCAGTTTTTATCACTATTGCTCTGTAATACTGCTTGAGTTCAGGGATAGTGATTCCCCCTGAAGTCCTTTTTTATTGTTGAGGATAGTTTTAGCTATCCTGGGTTTTTGTTATTCCAGATGAATTTGCAAATTGTTCTGTCTAACTCTTTGAAGAATTGATTGGTATTTTGATGGGGATTGCATTGAATCTGTAGATCGCTTTTTTGGTAAAATGGCCATTTTTACTATATTAATCCTGTAATCCATGAGCATGGGAGATCTTTCCACCTTCTGAGGTCTTCTTCAATTTCTTTCTTCAGTGTCTTGAAGTTCTTATTGTACAGATCTTTTACTTGCTTGGTTAAAGTCACATCGAGGTATTTTATATTATTTGGGTCTATTATGAAGGGTGTCGTTTCCCTAATTTCTTTCTCGGCTTGTTTCTCTTTTGTGTAGAGGAAGGCTACTGATTTATTTGAGTTAATTTTATACCCAGCCACTTTGCTGAAGTTGTTTATCAGCTTTAGTAGTTCTCTGGTGGAACTTTTGGCGTCACTTAAATATACTATCATATCATCTGCAAATAGTGATATTTTGACTTCTTCTTTTCCGATCTGTATCCCTTGATCTCCTTTTGTTGTCTGATTGCTCTGGCTAGAACTTCAAGAACTATATTGAATAAGTAGGGAGAGAGGGCAGCCTTGTCTAGTCCCTGATTTTAGTGGGATTGCTTCAAGTTTCTCTCCATTTAGTTTAATGTTAGCAACTGGTTTGCTGTATATGGCTTTTATTATGTTTAGGTATGGGCCTTGTATTCCTATTCTTTCCAGGACTTTTATCATGAAGGGGTGTTGAATTTTGTCAAATGCTTTCTCAGCATCTAATGAAATGATCATGTGGTTTTGTTCTTTCAGTTTGTTTATATAATGGATCACATTGATGGTTTTCCGTATATTAAACCATCCCTGCATGCCTGGGATGAAACCTACTTGATCATGGTGGATGATTGTTTTGATGTGCTCTTGGATTCGGGTTTGCCAGAATTTTGTTGAGTATTTTTTGTCGATGTTCATAAGGGAAATTGGTCTGAAGTTCTCTTTCTTTGTTGGGTCTTTGTGTGGTTTAGGTATAAGAGTAATTGTGGCTTCATAGAAGGAGTTTGTAGTGCTCCATCTGTTTCAATTTTGTGGAATAGTTTGGATAATATTGGTATGAGGTCTTCTATGAAGGTCTGATAGAATTCTGCACTAAACCCGCCTGACCTGGGCTTTTTTGGTTGGGAGACCTTTAATGACTGCTTCTATTTCCTTAGGAGTTATGGGGTTGTTTAACTGGTTTATCTGTTCCTGATTTAACTTCGGTACCTGGTATCTGTCTAGGAAATTGTCCATTTCCTGTAGATTTTCAAGTTTTGTTGAATATAGGCTTTTATAAGATCTGATGATTTTTTGAATTTCCTCTGAATCTGTAGTTATGTCTCCTTTTCATTTCTGATTTTGTTAATTTGGACACACTCTCTGTGTCCTCTCGTTAGTCTGGCTAGGGTTTATCTATCTTGTTGATTTTCTCAAAGAACCAACTTTTTGGTTCTGTTGATTCTTTCTATGGTCCTTTTGTTTCTACTTGGTTGATTTCAGCTCTGAGTTTGATTTTTTTTCCTGTCTTCTACTCCTCCTGGGTGTATTTGCTTCTTTTTGTTCTAGAGCTTTTAGGTGTGCTGTCAAGCTGCTGACATATGCTCTTTCCTGTTTCTTTCTGCAGGCACTCAGCGCTATGAGTTTTCCTCTTAGCACAGCTTTCATTGTGTCCCATAAGTTTGGGTATGTTGTACCTTCATTTTCATTAAATTCTAAAAAGTTTTTAATTTCTTTCTTTATTTCTTCCTTGACCAGGCTATCATTGAGTAGAGCATTGTTCAGTTCCCACGTATATGTGGGCATTCTTCCCTTATTGTTATTGAAGACCAGCTTTAGGCCGTGGTGGTCCGATAGCACGCATGGGATTATTTCTATCTTTCTGTATCTGTTGAGGCCTGTTTTTTGACCAATTATATGGTCAATTTTGGAGAAAGTACCATGAGGAGCTGAGAAGAAGGTATATCCTTTTGCTTTAGGGTAGAACGTTCTATAAATATCCATTAAGTCCATTTGGCTCATGACTTCTCTTAGTCTGTCTACGTCTCTGTTTAATTTCTGTTTCCATGATCTGTCCATTGATGAGAGTGGGGTGTTGAAATCTCCTACTATTATTGTGTGAGGTGCAATGTGTGTTTTGAGCTTTAGTAAGGTTTCTTTTACGTATGTAGGTGCCTTGTATTTGGGGCATAGATATTTAGGATTGAGAGTTCATCTTGGTGGATTTTTCCTTTGATGAATATAAAGTGTCCTTCCTTATCTTTTTTTTGATGACTTTTAGTTGAAATTGATTTTATTTGATATTAGAATGGCTACTCCAGCTTGCTTCTTCTGACCATTTGCTTGGAAAGTTGTTTCCCAGCCTTTCACTCTGAGGTAGTGTCTGTCTTTGTCTCTGAGGTGTGTTTCCTGTAGGCAGCAGAATGCAGGGTCCTCGTTATGTATCCAGTTTGTTAATCTATGTCTTTTTATTGGGGAGTTGAGGCCATTGATGTTGAGAGATATTAAGGAATAGTGATTATTGCTTCCTGTTATATTCATATTTGGATGTGAGGTTGTGTTTGTGTGCTTTTCTTCTCTTTGTTTTGTTGCCAAGGCATTAGTTTTCTTGCCTCTTCTTGGGTATAGCTTGCCTCCTTATGTTGGGCTTTACCATTTATTATCCTTTGTAGTGCTGGATTTGTAGAAAGATATTGTGTAAATTTGGTTTTGTCATGGAATATCTTGGTTTCTCCATCTATGTTAATTGAGAGTTTTGCAGGATACAGTAGCCTGGGCTGGCATTTGTGTTCTCTTAGGGTCTGTATGACATCAGTCCAGGATCTTCTGGCCTTCATAGTTTCTGGCAAGAAGTCTGGTGTGATTCTGATAGGTCTGCCTTTATATGTTACTTGACCTTTTTCCTTACTGCTTTTAATATTTTTTTCTTTATTTTGTGCGTTTGGTGTTTTGACTATTATGTGACGGAGGTGTTTCTTTTCTGGTCCAATCTATTTGGAGTTCTGTAGGCTTCTTGTATGCCTATGGGTATCTCTTTTTTTAGGTTAGGAAGTTTTCTTCTATGATTTTGTTGAAGATATTTACTGGTCCTTTGAGCTGGGAGTCTTCACTCTCTTCTATACCTATTATCCTTAGGTTTGATCTTCTCATTGAGTCCTGGATTTCCTGTATGTTTTGGACCAGTAGCTTTTTCCGCTTTACATTATCTTTGACAGTTGAGTCAATGATTTCTATGGAATCTTCTGCTCCTGAGATTCTCTCTTCCATCTCTTGTATTCTGTTGGTGAAGCTTGTATCTACAGCTCCTTGTCTCTTCTTTTGGTTTTCTATATCCAGGGTTATTTCCATGTGTTCTTTCTTGATTGTTTCTATTTCCATTTTTAATTCCTTCAACTGTTTGATTGTGTTTTCCTGGAATTCTTTCAGGCATTTTTGCGATTCCTCTCTGTAGGCTTCTACTTGTTTATTAATGTTTTCCTGTGTTTCTCTAAGGGAGTTCTTCACGTCTTTCTTGAAGTCCTCCAGCATCATGATCAAATATGATTTTGAAACTAGATCTTGCTTTTCTGGTGTGTTTGGATATTCCATGCTTGTTTTGGTGGGAGAATTGGGTCTCCGATGATGCCATGTAGTCTTGGTTTCTGTTGCTTGTGTTCCCGCTTGCCTCTCGCCATCAGATTATCTCTAGTGTTACTTTTGTTCTGCTAATTCTGACAGTGGCTAGACTGTCCTATAAGCCTGTGTGTCAGGAGTGCTGTAGATCTGTTTTACTGTTTTCTTTCAGCCAGTTATGGGGACAGAGTGTTCTGCTTTCGTGTCTGTAGTTTTGTTCCTCTACAGGTCTTCAGCTGTTCCTGTGGGCCTGTGTCTTGAGTTCACCAGGCAGGTCACTTGCAGCAGCAAAGTTGGTCTTACCTGTGGTCCCGAGGCTCAAGTTCGCTCGCGGGGTGCTGCCCACGGGCTCTCTGCGGTGGCAGCAACCAGGAAGATCTGGCGCTGCCTCTTCCGGGGAGCCTCCGGCACCAGGGTTCAGATGGCCTCGGTGTTTTCCTCTGAATCAGCAATGTGTGTAGAGAGCAGTCTCTTCTGGTTTCGAGGCGTGTCTGCCTCTCTGAAGGTTTAGCTCTCCTCCCACGGGATTTGGGTGCAGAGAACTGTTTATCCGGTCTGTTTCCTTCAGGTTCGGCGGTGTCTCAGGCAGGGCTCCTGCGCTCCTGGGCCCTCTCCCACGGGAGCCCAGAGGCCTTATACAGTTTCCTCTTGGGCCAGGGATGTGGGCAGGGGTGGGCAGTGTTGGTGGTCTCTTCCGCTCTGTGGCCTCAGGAGTGCCCACCTGACCAGGCGGTAAGGTATCTCTCCCACGGGTTCTGGGAGCAGAGAGCTGCTGCGGGCCGGGATCCGCAGGTGTGGGACTTCCGGTAAACACAGGACGTGCCTGGTCCTAGAGGGAATCTGCCTCTGTTGTCCCGATTCCACCCGGCAAGTCACTTGCAGCAGATAAGTTAGTCTTACCTGTGGTCCTGAGGCTCAAGTTCGCTCGCAGGGTTCTGCCCACGGGCTCTCCGCGGTGTCAGCGACCAGGAAGATCTGTGCCGCCTCTTCCGGGGGCCTCCGTGCACCAGGGTTCCAGATGGCCTCCGGTGTTTTCCTCTGGAATCAGTAATGTGTGTAGAGAGCAGTCTCTTCTGGTTTCGCAGGCGTGTCTCCAGAAAGGATTTTAAGAAACAAAAATGGACCCAGTCCTACTTTGTGTGACTAGAAGACCATTTGAGAGGAACCACACTGAGTAAATAAGAGGAGGGATTGCTGCTTTAATTCTCAAAGCTCCTCTTTGGGCTCCAAGCTTTGTAAGAGAGGCTTAGAAAAGTGTGCATCCTTCTACTACAGGAGAGAGCTGTTGTGGTTTTCTTCTTCTTCCTTGACACGAGTGTTTATTTGATTATGCACTTACTTGACATTATTTCTACCTTGAGGCAATGTGACAGAAGTGTGTGTGTGTGTGTGTGTGTGTGTGTGTGTGTGTGTGTGTGTGCGCGCGCACATATGTGCACCTGCCATTTAGAACCTGGAAAGAAAGCCAGTGACAAAAATAAAACGTATGGGATTCAAGAGCATGAAAACCAGTAGAGCCGATGACGGACAGATTGGCTTGTTTGTTTAGTAGTTTCTGTATTTGAGGTGGGGTGTTGCTATGTAGTTTATCAGGACTGACAGTCACCTGTCTCAGCCTCCAGGGTGCTGGGATTCCAAAAATGTGCCTAAGAGAAACTTATCTCCCTGGCTTCTAAAACAACTGTCAGCAAGGAATGACTTGTGGCTGAATGCAAAGAAGAAACATGAGATTTTTGTCATTGTATTACAACATTATGGTTGTTTAAGTTATGTATTTTTTATTACTATTGTGTGTATGTGTGTGTGTGTGTGTGTGTGTGTGTGTGTGAGAGAGAGAGAGAGAGAGAGAGAGAGAGAGAGAGAGAGAGAGAGATGGGGAGGGGGTTGCTATAGCAAGGCAAGTATATGGAGATCGGGAGACGACTTCGTAGCCTTGGTTCTCACCTTTCACCTCTAAATAGTTAAGTGAGGTAGAACTCATATTCCCGAGTGCGCGAGTGCACATGGAAGGTCTGCAAGGATCTTTTCCTAGCCTGCCATCTCTTCAGCCCCAGCGACTTACCGTTTCGTGGTTCTTTATTCTTAGTGAAGCCGGGTAACAAAGGCATTCGAATCTTAGAGTAGGAACTGAGACTTCATCCTCACAAATGAATCTTTGAAAAATGAAAACCCAACAACCAAATATCTTAAAATATTTAATGGAGTGTGTACACTCAACCAACTAGCTCTCACTCAGGAAACTAGTACGGACGGGCAAAATAAGTGCACGACTGGCTGCCTGAATTTCTTTTTCCTAAACATCACTTTTTTTTTTTTAAACAATAGAAAGACATTTTGATGACCACTATAGAACAAAAACTTAACTTTCTTTCTAGTCAGACAAGTTCTGCAAACCTTCAGCGGTTTCTTCCTCCCCCAGTGAACTTCTGTTCTGAAGTTTATGTTCAAGAGAAAGGATTGAATCTATACTCAGCAATGGGGCTTATACTAGGGAAAACACTAAACAAAACATCATTCTCCAGGGCTCCAAATCACCTTCCGAGTATAGCACAGTTTACAGTCCACGTGCATCTCCCAGTTCCTCCATGGGGTTGTTCCTGTCAAGAGATTCTCAGCACAGGGCTGGGTGGGGGGGGTGGTCTGAGAACTTTGCTGAAGGGCTGTTTCCTGGGAAGAAGCGTCTTTCACCATTAATTTTTCTTTTTCTCTCTCCCTCTCCCTCTCCCTCTCTCTCCCTCTCCCTCTCTCTCCCTCTTCCTCTCTCTTCCTCTCCCTCTCTCTCCCTCCCCCGACCCCCCCAGAGAAAGGCCCTATGGTCTCCAGGGTAATCAGCTCTCTAGTTCCTTGAGATCCTTAGATTCTTAAGGGAGGGAGAAGACATGAGGGGAGAAAGAAAGAGAGGGCATTTTTTCCACCATTAAAAGTAGGGGAAGGGGCTGGCCAGCTAGTGCAACCAGTAAAGTGCCCCCAGCTGTGTAAACCTGAGGACCTGAATTCAGATTCCTCAGAATCCACAGCCTTGGCCCTTGGGGCCAGAGAGGCAGAAACAGGAGGATCCTGGGACCTACTGGTCATGAAACCAAGACAGATCTGAGAGTGATTCAGTGTGAGATGCTGCTGCCTCAAAAAGTATCCTGATGAGCAGATAGGCTCTGGGCTCTACACAACTCTACACACACACACACACACACACACACACATAAGAAAGAAAGGTGCGTGACATGACATATACCCTAATCCCAGCATGCCAGAGGTCACCCAGAGGCCAGCCTGTTCTACATCATAAGATCCAGCCCATTCTACATTGTAAGATCCAGCCCAGGCAAACTAGGCTAGCAAAACCTTGTCTTTGGTCAGAGAAGAGGAGGGAAATAGGGTAGAGATTCAAACTGGAAGACAAAACAAAGCTTCCAATCAAAAACAAGAAAGCAAAGACTAAACGTGAAGAGGCATGGAGGAGGCTTGTAAACAGAAAATCTTTGCCGACTCCAGGACCACAGAAGTACATGAGAACAGCTAACCACTGTGGAGGCTTGTGGTAATGTGTACCGAGATACTGTGAAACACACATCCTTGTTCTCACCCCCGTTACACTGCAGGTAGACGCGCAGCACACTTAGAACCCCAGCAGGTGGACCACAGAGGCAGGGAGATCAAGAATTCTGGGCCATCCTGGACTCTACATTGGGATTCTGCCTTAAAAATAGAGTCAGTGGGATGGTTGAGTGGGTCAAGGTGTTTGCCTTCTGGCCCAACAATCTGCATCTGATCTCTAGATTCTGCATCATGGAAGGGGAGAGAACCAACTGTCAGAAGTTGTCCTCTGATCTCCATAAGTGCTGGGTGGCACTGTGCACGTGTGGGCGCGCACTGCACATGTGTGTGTATGTGTGTGTGCATGTGAGTGTGTGTGTATGTGTGCATATGTGTGCGCATGTGTGTGTGAGTGCGTGTGTGTGTATATGTATGCATGTGTGTGTATGTGTGCGTATGTGTGCGTATGTGTGCGTATGTGTGCGCGCGCATGTGTGTGTGTATGTGTGTGCATGTGCGTGTGTGTGAGTGTGTGTGTGTATGTGTGTGCAGGTGTATGTGTGTATGTGTGCGTGTGTCTGTGTGTGCGTGTGTGTGTGTATGCGTGTGTGTGTGTGTGTGTGTGTGTGTGTGTGTGTGTGCCACAGTGCACGTGTTGAGGTCAGATGTACACTTTTGGTTCTCTTTTTCCATTGCGGGCCCCTGGGATTGAACTGAGGTCTTAAGGCTTGGCAGCAGGCCTTTCAACCTTCTGAACCATCTCCCCAGCCCTTACATATTCTTTCCAATGCTAGCTCTACTCACCCTACCCTCCAACAAACACATATAACTCCCTCCCCCAAACACAGGTGCCTGCATTTTATTCCCCCCAAAATCAATTTCTGACGAAATAAAGCCTTCGTTGAAAATTATAAACATAGATGTAGGCAAAGGCCTGCACTCCGCACACTTCGATAATATTTTCACTCACACTCCGGAACCTTGAACTGTGAACTAGTCAACTAGTTCACATTTCAGTTAGCTTCACCATGAGCTTCCTGTATAATGCAGTGCTATACTACATTTAGATTTAAAAATAACTCTGCCCAACCACACATTTAGGCGTTTTTCTTTCATTCTACAATGGAGGATTCTCCTACCTGAGAAGTTCAGCTTTAGTGGGTGGGTAGAAGGAGAAAACAGCGATTCTCTCCAAGAAATGAAGGCAGGACATTTCCCAGGGAAACAAAGGGCAAAAACACTTCTCATAGCCCAGGGATCCTAGCTAGCATTTTGATCAAGAGAGCGAACTTTGGAGACACAGTGATGCCTCTGAGAAATCTGCTGGGAGCCGTAACATAGACTGTTGAAAGCAGATATTAGCAGGTTCACCAGGCTGTAATCACCACCGGTATCCATGGTGCTAGGGTTCAAATTAACATGGTTATTTTCCTTGTGTTGCCAAATTTAACATCGGGGAATTTTGGTTGTGGGCCTATTATCATTAGGCAAACACACATACTGGTGTTGAAGAGAATTTTTAGATAATTGCACGGCATTTATGAGAACAGGTTTGGGGATTTAAGCATATACTCAAATACCTGTGTGTGTGTGTGTGTGTGTGTGTACGTGTGTTTGCTGAACCACAGTGCACGTGTTGAGGTCAGAAGCACACCTTTGAGTTAGTTCTCTTATCCATGTCCCCAGATAAATATAGGTCTCCTGTCACCTTTGGTAAATGCTGATACAGGAAACATTTCTGATTCTGCATGTAATCTAAATACTATGACTACTGGTTCCCAGTCGATCTCTCTCCCATTCTTTCTTCCTTTCATTCTCTAAAACTTTATCTCATTTTTAGTCAAATGGCCCCAAATTATATGTCAATATCTATGACTTTAAGAGGGATCCTTTTGTGAGGTTGGAAGGAACTGGGAGGAGTAGGGGGAGGGGAAACCATAATCAGAAACCAGAAAAAGAAACATAATCAGGATATATTTTTTGAAGAAGAAGAAGAAGAAGAAGAAGAAGAAGAAGAAGAAGAAGAAGAAGAAGAAGAAGAAGAAGAAGAAGAAGAAGAAGAAGGAAGAAGAAAAAGAGGAAGAAGAAGAAGAAGAAGAAGAAGAAGAAGAAGAAGAAGAAGAAGAAGAAGAAGAAGAAGAAGAAGAAGAAGAAGAAGAAGAAGAAGAAGAAGAAGAAGAAGAAGAAGAAGAAGAAGAAGAAGAAGAAGAAGAAGAAGAACCCTCTATTTTCAATAAAAGAAAACCAAAGAGGGATCTTTTTGTAAGACGCAGAAAATATTTCTGCCTCCATTTCTGGCTGGCTCAGACTCTCATGGAGGTGGGGAGACTGGTGACAGAGGTTTAATCTCCACCTCAACACAGCAAAAATTACACAGGCCAGTCCTATGTCGTCAAAGGAAGGCCACCTAGATGGAACTAATGCAGCCGGTGTGGATAGGAACAATGAATCCTACTTCGGTACAGAAGTCACGGTGAAATCTGTTTTAGAAAGTGCCAAGTGAACGAGTCAGGGAAATACTTTAAAATCTTGAGACCAAAGCTGGTTAACTCATGCCTGAAGTTTCAGCTCTCGGGAAACTGAGGGAAGAGGGGTATGAGCCCTGGGTTAAGTAACAAGACCTCAAGAACAAAAACAAGAGGCAGAGGTGGTTGGACAAGCCTTTAATCCCAGCAATCCAGAGGCAGAAGCAGGAAGAGCTCTGTGAGTTGGAGGCCAGGGTGGTCTGCAAATGAGTTTTTCAGGACAGGTAGGAACACAGAAAGTCCCCCATCTCAAACAAACAACAGTCAAACGAGGCTGGCAGCATAGGTCAGATACTATACTGCTCGCCTAGAGTTAGCCCCTACTCTTATCCCCAGTACCCCATAAACTAGCAGTGTGCATATGATTGCAATACCAGCCCTTGGTGGGGTAGAGACAGGGTCATCGGAAGTTCAAGCAAGCCCTTGGCTACTTAGTTAACTCAAGGCCCGCCTGGGATGCATGAGACCCTGTTTTGAAAACAGAACAACCTGGTGGTTGGAGAGATAGATGGCTGAGTGACAGGGGGATGCCTCCTGCTCTTCTAGAGGACCCAAGTTCGGATGCCACACCCGCCTGGCAATTAACAGCTAACTTCCTGTAACTCCAGCTCCAGGGGAGCAAACTGCCTCTCCTGGTCCATCAAGGAAAGTTGGACACAGGGCATAGACACGCTTGCGTATACATAAATAGAAATAAATCTTTAAAAGAAAATCAAAAGAAAAATTCTAACCATGAAAAAATAAAACAACACACACGTATATACATTCCAAATCTTAACATTTGGAAAGTCTGTAACTCAATAGGCCAGATGACCCTGACGGTAACTTAAGAAGGTGTTTTATGGTGAGATAGCTCTGAGGGTAAAGATATCTGATAACCTGAGTTTGATCTTTGGAACCTATAGGTGGTGGAAGAAAATGCCACACATTTTTGTCCTCCATACTTGTGCATTCCAGCACACACACACATGCATGTGTGCCCAAATACACCTACACACACACACACACGCACACACACACACACACACACACACACACAGACACTAATTCACAAGCCTTGTGTTCCAAGATTATTTATTTACTTTATGACGGAAGCAATGTACCCTTACTCATACACAAAGGCCAAGGTCCCAACGTGGTAACAACAGCCTTCACCGTCATCTCTGACGCTCTGAGAGCAAGCTTCTTGGGGTAACTGAATTTTCCAGTTACCAGGACACTGTTCTTTGTTTTCTACCCTTGCTTGTGCCATTGTCCCTCCCGAGCAGTAAATCTCATTTCATATTTATTGCAGATGTAGAGTTTAACAGAATCAGAATTACTTTTTAAAGTTTACATCATCTTATCAGGCTGTCTGGTTTGATTTGCAATTTTCTCTAAAGTGGAAAGGAAGGCTTAGGGGGGAAAAATTACTGCTAAGGCTTTCCAGTAATCACAGATGTGCTGACTCCTGCAGAACCCGACGATCGGGAGGGAAAGTGGGCATGGAGCAGGTTAGCTGACACTGTCGAGAAGAGGGTCCAGATGTGGGATGGCAATACCGTTTCTCGGGGTGGGGGGGGCGAACCCGGAAAGAGGACGGAATTCACTTGGTTACTTGGACAGAATATTCTTTTGCCAGATGATCTCCAAAGCTGTTCCTTTGGTCGCCAAGCTTTCTGCTCAAATGTGACCTTCGCAAGGAGGTCATGCGTGACCATTTTACTTAAAATAGCAACCTGTTCCAACCCCCTACCCCAGCAACAATACCCTATGTCCCTTTCATGTGTGGACCACACACAGGGCTGTATGATTCTGTACGTCCTTGTCCCAGAACCAACCTGTCAGCTTTGTTCCTTAACGCCCTCACTTCCAGATAGCATACAGATTTTGCTCTTCATGTTCCTCTCTAAAAGCAGAGGGCTTTATCATTATTATTATTATTATTATTATTATTATTATTGTTGTTGTTGTTGTTGTTATCTTCAAATGACAAAAAAAGAAAAATCACTGTGCCCTTGATACATATTTTAAAATGTACAATCTTTTAATCTAACTTTAGCATCTTCTAAAGATTCAGTAAGTAGTAGTTCTTTGACATTAAAAATTGCCCTTTTGAATAAGCTCAGACATGAGAAATGCAAGGTCTAGGTAGGAGTAATGGCTCATGGGGGGCAGGGGGAGCATTTGCTGGTAAAGCCGGAGGACCTGAGTTTGATCCCCAGAAACGGTATCAAAAAGCTAGCTGTGGCGCTCCAAAGCACTCCTAAGGGGAGACAGGAGGACTGGTGGGAGCTCAAGGGCTAGAAAACAAGGGGAAAGGGGGACGTATTCCTGTAAATTGTCCTCTGATCTCCATGTGCACACAGTGGCACATGCATGCCCACTCTCTCCCTCTCCTCCCCCTGACCCCTCACACACAGAACTCAAAATAAAAGTCATGTGATGCTAGCAGACTTGGTGGCACATACCTGTAACGTCTGCACTATGGAAGCTCAAGCAGGAGTGTTACTAGTTCAAGACCATCCTAGGCTATAATTGACAGAGAAGAGGGGAGCTGGTGGGAGAGCAAAGCAAGCAGTGCTTGAGGAAGTGATAATGGTTAGCTGACCTGGGGGTAGGGCGGGGTGTTAAATAGTTCCCTATAAGTGGTCACATGATGACAACTACCTTGTCTTACCTGTCTGTGAGGGTCGAGGAGGGAGCAGCCGTCCCAACTTAGCACATTCCCCACAGTCAGCAGCCTGATGGAGGGAGGGCAGAGATATAAAACAGAAAGGCTGATGCTATCTGTGGTACCAGGAACTTGTAGGTGAGAGTCTTCAGTAAGCAAAGGGAAATGGCAAATGGCGAGGCTGTGGAGTGTGGAGACGCCTCAGAGAGGAAGGGAACTTGCTACCGAGCCTGACAACCGGAGTTAAATTCCCAGAATCCATATGGTATAGAAGGAGACAACCAATTCCTGTAGTTTATCCACTGACACACACACACACACACACACACACACACACACACACACACTCGCATCGGCACAAACACATACACCCAATAAGTATATTTTTAAAAAGTCACTCAAAAAAAACCAAACCAAGCAAGCAGATATCCAACAACAACAATCAAACGGGGCTAGAGAAGTGGTTTAGTGGTTAAGAGCGTATACTGCTCTTGCTCTCAAGGAGGACCCGAGTTTGATTCCCAGCACCCACACCAGGAGGATCACACCGTCTATAACTCCAGGGTATCTAAGACCTCTGGCACAGGCCCTCAGGTGCACAGGCACTCAGGTGCACAGGCCCTCAGGTGCACAGGCCCAGACACATAATTGATTTGTTGGGTTTTTTGGTTTTTTTTTTGTTTTTTCAGAGCTGGGGACCGAACCCAGGGCCTTGCGCTTGCTAGGCAAGCGCTCTACCACTGAGCTAGATCCCCAACCCCCAGACACATAATTGAAAATAATAAAATAAAACTTTAAAAAAACGAAACAGGGAAAAGGGAAGGAGGAATAAAAACCAAGGCCCAATCTCTGACTGCTATCAGCACCTAGCCGAAGCAGGGGATTCCCCAGGTGGAATCAGGTGGTTTTATTTAAATTTCATGCATATGACTGTTTTGCCTGCTTGTACAGACACATCACGTGTGCGCCTGGTGGCCTCAGGAGGCCACAGCTTTTGGAGCTGGAGTTAGAGGTGCTTGTGAGCTGCCGGGTGGATGCCAGGAACCAAACCCACAGGTCTTCTGTAAGAGCCGCAGGTGCTCTTAACTACAGAGCTGTCCCTCTGGCCCTAGGACCAGGTTACTGGCTAGCCAGTAAAAATCTATCCTGAATCCATCCTTCCATCTGCACTGACTTGCCATTCTTTCTAAAACGGCAGCTTCCAGAGGTGTGGGGGTGGGGAGGAGACCAGAACTGAAAATAGTCGCTTTGAGAAAAACACGTCTGTAACGCACACTCTGCAACGTCACAGGCCGCCCCTCACTGTGGCGGGACACACTGCTCACCCTGTTGAGGGAAAAGTTAACCAAGATCTGCATCCAGTGCGGGCTCCAACTGAACCCAGAGTCTTCCAACCACTGGGGAGCCATGGCAGATTCCGCTCTTACTAACTACATTTCAGGACAAGTCTCTGTCCTGCTCAAGAATCTTCAGACAGTATACCACGCAACCCTGGCAGTGAACCGGTTTCACAACCACCACTTGGGTCAATATTCTGACAGCTCTAGCAACTGGCGGTGAGAATTTTGACATGAGAGGATACCCTCAAGGCTAGGACATGGCTATCCACACCGGCTTGACACCTTTGCCTCATTACAGTTGCAAAGCAACCATAGCAAACAGAAGCTCAAAAAGTACGTGTGTTTGGGGAGGAGGTCAGCAGAGAGGCTGCAGTTCCAGCTCCGTTGGCTGGGATCCTGCCTAGTATGTCCAAAGCCCTGGGTTAGGTCCCAGCACAGCACAACATAAATGCAGTGTGGTGGTACAAGGTCCTTCTCCACTGTGCTGTAAGGCCAGCCTGGGTTGTGTGAAATCGTGTCTACAAAAACATCAAAATTAAAAATAGCACAACAAAAGAGATCTGTGTGGAGAGGTACTATGTAAATTTGGCATCATCACAATCTTTTGGGGTTGACCAAGACTCTCGGGTTTCAGCCTACTAATAAAGAAGCAATCATTAGTAATCCCGTGAGTCAGAGAACGGTTTGTGAGTCAGAGCCTACGGCTGCCTTTAGAGGTCTCAGGCAGAGCAAACCTGGGAGCGGAATGACACAAGAGCCGCCACTAAATCATGACTAGTTGGAAGGCGAGGGTTTCTTCTGGAGACAATTTATTGCATGTTTGGGGTAGCCATTGCCACACATTTCAGAAGCAAAAACAAAGTTAAGACAAGGAGAAGGAAAACAACTCCTCTCCCACTTGAGGTTTGACTCCACAACCAAGTGCCAAGGCCAACCCTTAAGTATCTCAGAGGGAATTTTCTGGAGCAATCTCTTGATCAGGGCGTGGGTTATGTGGGTGTGTAGAACTTCCTGAGCTCTATGGTTTTCTGTATGGAGTGTCCCATATTTTAGAAGTTATATACTCAGCTCATGAGAGTCATTAAAACTTGTGATACAGATGCTGAATTGCAGCTCTAAACAGATGATGGCTTCCGGTCGGGGTGAGGGGTAAGGAAGGACTCAAGTTATCTTTAAGGGGCTGGCCACTGGGAGTTTGACCATGCTCCAAGGAGTGTACAGGCACCCTTGGACTTGACATACATATATCACAACATATATATTTACATATGCTTATATATCACAATATATATTTACATATATAACACAGCATACATATATATAACAAAACAATTGGTGTTGGTATGTATAAATATATATGTATACACACACATATATATGTATACATATATAAACTTTCTTTTGGAGGGAGGGTTTAAGGGTAGGAAGGTAGAGACCTGAGAGAAACGGGAAGTGTGATTGGGTGCATTGTAGGAAATTCCCAGGTAAGTAATAAAAATATTATGTTGGGGGAAAATATGAACCTAGGATGATTATCTTAAATTTGGAGCGTTTGCCTGGAATGCATGGAGTGCTGTGTTTTATCCAGCAGTGTGCTTAGTGTTTCGAGCCTGCACTCCCAGCACTGACATTCAAGGACATCCTCAGCTACATAGAGATTCTCAGGCCAGCCTGGGATACGTGAGACCCTTTCTCAAAAACAAACAAGGAGCCTGTTTGCACCTAACCTTGATTGTAGCTAGAGAGAGGCTGCCATGGTTAGGAGCACCTGCTATTCTTCCAGAAGAGCCAGGTTCGGTTCCCAGACCCCAATGTGGCGGATCACAACCATCTGTAACTCCCAGTTCCAGGGACTCTGCATCAGGCATCTGAGTTGTGCTGTCTCCTAAGGTAGGCCTGGGATGCTAACATGACTGAAAGATCTACTCGCTAAAGCTGAGAGCCATCTTTTCTTGCTAGTCCTTTAAACTGGAGGACAGGCATTACCTGCACCAGGAAAAGCAGACCACCTCACTGCCCCACGGAAGCCCCCCCACCTCCACCCGTGGAACTCTGAGTCCATTACCGACCTGGTAAGGTGTCATGTGTCCTTCTTAGGAAGGCCACAAGATGTTGCCATCCCTTAAAAGTTAATACTGTGGACAACGCCTACAAAGGGAAGTGGCCATAGGTCCTAGCCAATGCTGATCATCCATTTCTTAGCAGTAGCCTTTCCCTCTCAAGAGTCACAGCTGGGTTAATAAATGTATCAATCCAATGGTATGATCACTTTAGCTATGCAATGGGCCTGGCTCCTTCAATTTCTCTCCACTCATTTCCCCTCCTATTAGACTGCACCTTCCAGCAGTCTCTATTGGCTCTCTGTTGCTTCCCTTCTCCCAGACAAACATTTCTATCTTTCAGACTTCAGGTCCAGTGTCCCTCTTCTGGAAAATTACACCACCTCGAGAGCTTTTTCTTTCCTCCCGCCCCCAGAGCTGGGAACCGAACCCAGGGCCTTGCGCTCGCTAGGCAAGCCCTCTACCGCTGAGCTAAATCCCCAACCCCGAAAGCTTTTCTTTAGTGTGCTGTATCTCAGGTACAGATTCTGCAAACTTCCAGGCCTCTCTCTCCTCCTCTTCTCCCCGCCCAGCCCTCTGGGTCATACATAGCATTCTCAGTCTTGACTTGTTTTGTTGAGACAGGGTCTCTCTGGTAGTTAACTGGCTGCCCTTGAATTCACATAAATCCCCTGCCTCTGCCTCCCAAATGCTGGGATAAAAGTCGTGTACCACCACTGTCCAGCCATAATAGCATTTCAAAAGACATCCCTGGTCAGCTAAGTTGTTCTATTTATTTCATAGTCTCCCACCTGCATTTCACCCACGATAGGACTGATTTATAAACCTTGAGCCATACAGGGGATTTAAGAAGCAGTACTGACTACTGAGATAGCTCAGCAGGTAAAGGCTTCTGCCTCCCAAACCTGGACTCCCAAAAGTTGTTCTCTGGCCTCTACATGTCTTCCAGAAACAAACATACAAAAGTAAATAAATAAATAAATAAGTTTAAAAATAAAGACATGAGTTCCATCTTTTTTTTTTTTTCTTAAAGTCAGAGGCAATGAATGCTCTAAAAGGGCAAAGAAGGGGTCTCTTGTCTTCAAAGCTTAGCGTTCTCTTAAGAATGGGGCCCACAGCCAGGTGGGCCAATGCCTTCAATGCCTTTAATCCCAGCACTCAGGAGGCAGAGGGAGGCCTGGTCTATACAGTGAGTTCAAGGGAAACCAGAGCACCACAGTGAGTCTCAAAAACTAAACCAAATGATCAAATAAAACACCTTTCTTTCAGGCCCGCTGACACAGACCTATGACCCCCAGATGTTCAGAAGGCAGAGGAAGATCTGAGTTCAAGGCCTGCCTGGGCTAAGGTGAATTCAAGGGCAGGTAGGGCAACAATGAGATCCCGTCTCAAAACAACCACTAAAAACCGTAAGTAAAAAACTGTAACTCAGTGGTTGAGTACCTACCTGCCTACTGAGTACCTACAAGGTTTTATTTAGGCAGATGGGGAATGAGGCTCCCCTCCCCCCCTACATCATGGCAGAATAAATGATCACAACAAACTCTGCCAGCTGACTATGTGCTGGATGCCTGCACATGCGCCCTTCAGGCACACAAGGCAGCACACACTACTGGGCGAGGCTATCTTGACCTAGCAGTAGAGACTGCAGTCCAGCCCGGAAGAGCCCACAGTCAGTGACTCGTTCATGACCGACCAGGGGACATCAGTGAAACTAGTGGTGACTCAAGCAAGCCCTGTACTTGGTTCCACTCGGAGAAACCCAACCCCAAGCCGCTAACCTATCAAATGTCTGCTCCTCCTTTGTAGCCAGGGAAGTACTCAGACCACTCCAGATTAAGAGACTGAGAGCCACTGTTCGGTCCCGGTCTGTTTAAAAAAAAAAAAAAAATGCAGTAGTCACAAATGGCTCGGAGGACTGCAAGGCATGGAAAAAGGTCCACGTCCTCCCACACAACAAGGGCCACTGAGGATGAAGCCACAGAATGGATGTAAACTGTTCCCACAGGGGTTATACGGTTACACGCACCGTGTAGAATGACTCCTTCTCTCAATTCAACCTGCATCCAATTTAGACAGAGGATCTGAAAGGCTCTTAGCTGGAAAAAAAAAAAAAATGAGCTCTGCCCTTTGATAGAATCTAGCTCAGAAAATTCTGTGAAATAAAAGATCAAGGCCTGGGCTGTCTGGAGGTCCAGTCTTACAAATTGAGGAGCAGCTAATTTTCTTCCTTCTATTTATTTAAAAAGCGCAAGTACATTCCTTACAGGTCAGGTCTAAAGTGGACTTTAGGAAACTCTAAGCGTAGGCTGGGCGGTGGTGGAGCATGCTTTTGAACTCAGCAGAGGCAGACAGATCTCTGTGAGGTCAAGGCCAGTCCGGTCTACAGAGAGTTTCAGGACAGCCAAGGCTAGAGAGAGAGAGACCCTGTCCCAAAAAGAGAAGAGGGGAAACAAAGGAAAAGAAGAAAGTGATTCTAAGCCAAATCTTGCTATGACTGAACATTTGAGGGCAAAATCAAACTTGCTTCTGCTTAATTGACATCTGTGATAAAGCAGTCAAACTCCAAACACCCACCTTACAATGTCCCGTTATGGGGTTTTCCTTGTTTATTTGATCTACACTTCAAACATACCCTTTTATCTATATAGAATGACTCAGAGGTTAAGGGACCGCTCAAAGTCCCAAAGAGCCTGACACAGGCCAAGGATTAATATTCCTATCTTTTACACCGAAGGCCAACCCTCTAAGAAGGAAAGAGGCCGTGTAGCGAAGTTTTGTCTCCTGGATGAGCCATTTCAAGGCTGAAAATGTCCAGAGATGGCCAAACGAGCAACGAGAGGTTCTAACACACAGTCCACCAAAGTGCAAGTAAACCGCTCAAGGCAACATCCCGATGGCTCCGAGCTGGTACCAAGATCAGGAAGGCTTCTGAGTTCAAATTACACACTAGCTGTTGACTAGGTCTCTGGCCCTGGGACAGATTAAGCTCTCTTAGTTTCCTACCCAGAAAATTAAATGGGAAAGGTCCTGGCCTATCTGTCAATCCGACCCAGTTGGTGAAAGAGCAAACGGCAGTCTGTATCGACCATCTGAGGGCTCGCAAGCACAATTTATAGGAGTACAAATTTCACTTACTATATTGACCTAAGGGTGCAAGGTTATCATGAATGAAAACTATGAAATAAATCCAGCCCTGTTTACGGTGTGACTGTCACGTCTGACCAATTTATGCTTATGCTCGTTTGTTAGCCATCTTTCCAAAAAGGTAGGGACCGCTCAGACGGAAAGGGAAAAAAAGCGTAGACTTCCGGCTGTATGTGCATGCTACAATGAAGCACAAGTGAGACTTTAGTAAGTCAGCTTGACAACATTACAAAGTCCCTGACAGCCTTTGTATGCCACCGTGGAATGCAGAGGAAGACTGAGTTGGCCGTAACAAACTTGGGTATATGTTGACTGAAAAATGACTTAATTTTATGTAAGCAATGATGTGCAAAGATGAGCTAAAACCATGCGAGGTGACCCTCGCCGTATAGTTCCAACAGTTCCTCTTGCTTTGCTAAGAATCTAGAAAAATAAGGTGATCATGGACTCATCCCTAAAAATGTTTAGTTTATGCTTACAAAGACTAGGACATAGATCTGGTTTCTGTGGTTTCGAAACACAAAGTCTTACTACTGTATAGTTGTGGCTGACTTGGAACTAGCTATATAAACCAGACTGGCCCCAGCTCCTGAGAGATCTGCCTGCCTCTTCCTCCAGTGCTGGGATCGTATGTTTATACAACCATGCCCAGGTCCGTCCCCTTTGTAACACACACGAAAACAGCAAAAACGATTCTCAAAACTGACTTAGGTCATCAGATGACCAACTGAAGACTCACTAAAGACAAACGAAGCCATGGTGTCTCCTGTCAATGTTAATCTGAGGCGGTGTCTCCAGACACAGGAACCCAGCTAACTCCACTACTATTTCCTGGCCAGGGGTCCTCACTCTGATATTGTAGTTCTTGTCTACGATTACTCATCTTTGTACGACCAACAGGGTCACAAACGTGGAAGAAAAGAGGATGTCAATAAATGTTTAATCTGTTAATAAAGCTTTTAAAAAGCATCTTTTCAAGATCCCGAAGAACAAAAGGTAGATGTTTTCTTTTAAATGCCCTTAACCATAGGCTTCTGTATGTCTCTCACCTACACATCCCTCAAGGTTGGTTTCCATATGAAGGCCCAATAACCCATCACTTTGACCTATGCATTTAAACAGTTCAGATTATAGTTTGCCAGACTCTGCCAAGGCCGTTGTGCATACCCCAAAAGACTTATGTCTGACCCCAGCAAGTGAACCGTCACTAACCCTTTATGTGTTAAGTTCCCCCCGGTTTCTAGTTCCCCCTGTTTGAACCTTACATGATTCAAGTAACTTCTTCCCCATCAGTGTTCCCTGTGAGCACACAAGTTCCCAAACTGTCTTCAGTACTAGAGTGTGGATCAGGAAGGCTCCTGAGTGTTAGCACCTGAAGCTTGAAATGTTCCTTATGAGTATCTATCGAGATGGGTTGGAGGCATTCAGAGAAGAAAACGAATAGTTTTATGAGGGAAGTCTTGTTTTCTTTTTTAATTCCTGTCTGACAACCTAAGCAATGAAGTTCGTAAGCTGATTTAAAGCCTCAGTCAGAACACTGGTGTTCATGTTCCACAAATGGTTGAAAAGAATGTTATCAACCCTCACTGCTAACAGGAGACTTACCCCAGAGCAGCTCAAAACATGCAACAGCTTAGCAATGCTTTTTGTAACCCTAAGTATAAACTAAAGGTACAATCAGAAATTACTAATGATACACACTTCTCTGGCTTACCCAAGTCTGCCATGCTGGCAGACAGCCTGTGACGCAGCACGCAGCTCGGTCCAATTTGTAACTCAGGGCATTGTACCCTAAACGATGTTTTAAGTCAGCTAGGTTCTGAACACGAAAATACACTAGGTAGATTGACAGGGTCCACATGTCAAAGTTTATCCGAAGAGATGGGGCTGCACCTGGGCTCTGCGTGCTCCCCGGCAGGTTAACTCAATCTTTTCAGTTTCAGGTGATGGTGCTTTCTAAAACTACTGGCAGATTCTCTCCACGAAGCTTACCAAAAGCACCATCATCTGAGATCGAAACGGGTGGGGGAAAGTGCCTTTCAGCTTTCACATGCAAAATGCAGCTTGCTAAATTTGTAAAGGGGAAGAAGTCTTAAAAATCGTTGATACATGACGGGGAGGAGAGTCCAGCAGCTTGGGTATTTAGTCCTAAGGTTGAGGGGGACCCAGAAACCTTTAATCACAAAACATGGACACCAGGACCTCTCCTTCCTTCCTTGGAATATGAAGCTTAAATCCTGCTACTACTTAAAACCCCAGGTTACTAGCCAGATGTGGTGGTGCATGGCCTTAAATTTCAGTCTTTGGGAGGGAGAGACAAGGCTATCTCTGTGTTCCAAGCCACCACGGTGTACATACTGAGCTCCGAGCCAGGCAAGGATACACACAGTGAGACCCTTTCTCAAGAAATAAAATTACCTGCCGAAGTGTGACTTATGGTGACATAAAGAAACCTCACATGCAATCTTAACAGAAACCACTTCCGGCAGAATGGTCTGCAAGGACAGAAATATCTCAAAAGTAAAGATGACCTATGGGATAGTCACATCCTGGATTGAATAGGGGAACTTTCCCTGTAATCCACATCTAGTCAGGCTTCAGGGTGCCTAAGTGTAATCTCTGGTGGAGACAGGAGGATCAGGAATTCGGGCCTTCCTTAGCTATGAGGCAAGTTCAAGGCCAGCCTTGAGCTGCAAGACATCCTGTCCCAAAACAAAACATTAGCATGTCAAGGCTTGTTTTAGGATCACAAAGCAAGACCTAACTTAACAGGTAGGGAAAAAAAAGAAAAATTAAACTTGTAAAATTAGCATTCCTCAAACTGTTAATTATGAATCCCTAATTTTAATACCCATCCTTTATAAATTACTTTTTTCTTCTTTAATTTGGGCAGAGTAAACCCTTTTAAATTACACCTCTCCTGAATTAAAAAAGAAAAAAAAAACAAAACAACAACCCGGTAGTAAATGTACACGCATGTACACACAGCAGCAAACACTCGGTGTTTTGTTTTGTTTTGCGTCAAAATAGCTAAGCCAAACATCAGCCCGAAGCAGTTAGCAGGAACTACCCAAGTAGCTTATTGTGTTGCAGACACAGGCTCGGCTCAGCTGTCTGGGGAATGGAGGTTAGAGTCACAGGAAACAGCTGGGTGCTAGGTATTTGCATGCCTCACAGGCCAGACACCACCTGAACGCAGTTCGCATAGGCTCTCATTTTGTTCAAGTCACAAAAAAACGTCTGGATAGACCTGAACCGTGTGGAGAGTCCAGTGTTCAAGGCCTTACCATTATTACCAGTTAAGCAGCTTCCAAGGAGTTCCTGAATGATATACAAATTGGCCAGCAGTAAAGTGAGACCTGCTTTAAACAACCCTGTAATAATACATAGTGTTCAGATCCAAGTTTGAAATAAGGGACCTTGTAGAGAAAGGGCTAGATGAAATAAAAGTTATGTAAAAAAAAAGAAAAGTCACAAGGAGACCCGTTATTTTGTAGATACAAAGACTCCTTAGTTTGGTGGCATGCCGTACATGTATGTGTGAGGTCTGCATTCTGGAGGCAAAGGCAGGAAGAAAGATCTAGAGTGGGGGGCCAGCCTGGGCTACATATAGAACAAGAGAGACCATCTCAGAAAACAAAATAAGCAGAAACAAAGTCCACACTCCTCCAAATAGCCTGCTAACAAAAATATGTGAATACTCTTTGTACTCAAATAGTTGGCATGTTTAATGTTTAGTGATATATTTCTGGATCACTAAAGTATCGGAAAAACTTACAAATTAAAAACCCTCAAATTTGTTTGGAACTACTGACTTGGAGCAATTACTGACTTTAAGCAATTTGAATTGCATTAATACCCAGTGTTAACATGTTTACACACGCTGCCCCTCCCCCAACCCAGTTAATTTTTTTTTTTTTTTTGGTTCTTTTTTTCGGAGCTGGGGACCGAACCCAGGGCCTTGCGCTTCCTAGGCAAGCGCTCTACCACTGAGCTAAATCCCCAACCCCTCAACCCAGTTAATTTAACTCTAAGCAGAACTCCTATTTCTGCTTTCAGTTTCCACCAAATTATCGTTCTCTTTGTCCTCCACGATTCCCAAACTGGCGGCAAGCCTTTGTGCATGAGGCACACATTACTAACCTCCACTGCGTCGTCACAATTTCCCCTGCTATGGAAATCCAGGCAACTTTTGAGAAAAGAAGTTCATCAACATACCTGTTGTTGCATTCCAGCTTATGGGATTTTTTTTTTAATGTAACTCTTGCAAGATGAAAACCAGAACGCTGCAGATTGCTCTGCTGTGATAAGCCTGTTCTTTAAGGCTCTAGGTCACCTGCCCCAGGATTTTCTAAAGGGACAAATCCATGGGGCAAAAGAACTGTTTCTCAAAAGGAGGGCCAGAGAGGAGCGTGTCTATCTTCACTTCCCCAGGAAGCAGTGATGGGGATCCTTTGGGTGGCGTCACCTTTTGAAGACGGTACCTCTGTCTTTATCCTCATGACATCATTAACTTGTGAATGTGTCCGTGCTTTTAACGAGTTAAAAAAGACTAAAGCCCTTATTCTAGTTCTTCCTGTCTCCTAATTGAACACCCGTCACCTTCATTCTCCCCAGTGGGCTTGTGTGACATTCCCACAGCTTACAAACCTGAGACCTCTGAGAAAAATATTTTGTAGCTGAACCTCTGTAATCATGACAAGAGATTGATTAAAATGCCAAGATAAGAAACAATTTATTATAGAGAGAAGAAAAATTTCTCATCCAAAATATAGAAATCTGTACAACTTTGCCACAATCAATATACATGAACTGTACAAATTTACACCAGTTCATAATTTACCAAATAAAAGATGACTAACAAAGTTCACAAAATAGATGGCGGTTTGTGGAAAAAGACTCTTACCCAATTGAGTACAAGGAAAGTTACAAACCAGACCTCCACTTTCTAAAAATAAGAAGTTTACTCACTCAGTCTTAGAAAACTACAAGCGAATGTACAGAGAGCTGGCTGGTGCTAACCACAGTTGAGACAGTGTCTTTGTAAGGGTCTTTTAAAAGCCTGTTGTCACGGCAGATTCCGGTCACTTGCTACTCTCAAAGCCAAAAACACAAGGTCTGACCATTTCCCCCAGGTCATGCGTACTAAGTGTCTTTATGTACATTTATACATTTTTAAGTGCTAGGTAAAAGTCTCCGTGTAATATTTCCAGTACTACCATGCTTAGAACATTGAGCTTTCCTATTGAGCTGCCAAAAAAAAGTTACTGGTAACTTTCAAGTGTAAATAGTGCAAATTCCCCTGCAAGGTTGACTGACTGCAAAAGAGGGTTCTTTGAAATACAGAATTTCCTTAAAGGGACTGGTGTGACAAATTGGGTATAAGGTCTGGGAGAAACTGAAACCACCCTGCGACTTCACTCCCTACCAAATAAAGTGATCCTTTACTTGGACTCACAGGCTACTTAAATCACTTAAAGGTACTGTCCAAACTATGGCACTGTCACTTTTAAAAAAAAAAAAATTATTACCACTCTATCTTGTGCCAGATCTTCACAGCTGTGATGTGGTTTAAATTCCATAATCCATCCCCAAGAGGAGCCCACCCAAAGCAAAAAATCAAATCTATCCATCCATTATAAGATGATCCATCCATAGACTATATCTTAACCTGATACAGTCATCATATTGTAGTTTTTGGAAGGGCTTGTTCTGCCCAAGAGAAGTTCCTCCTTACAGCTGATTCTGCTGTCTACCATTTGCACGTTGGTGCTGTTTTGAGTGCTACCTCCCGCTGGTGAGGCTTCATACAGCACACAGATGGAGCCATCCTCTCCAATCCTGTAGGACACCTCGTAGGGGTCAACCCAGAGTGTGAGTTCACTTGGGAGAAGCCTGAACAACTCTTGACTGCTCAGTCCAATCCGCTGGGCTGCCTGTCCAATCAGAGGATCCATCTTATGGTTGATGCGAATACAACGGTAACCTGATCCCTTACACGGCTTTTCTGGGAACCAGTGATGTTTGTAATGCTCTGTGGAAGGAAAGAACAGAAACAATGCTTAGAACCGTAGTAACCTAAGCCGTACTGTACTGTTACTTTCCTCCTCCTGTTAGCTTCTTGGAGAAGCGAAAACGAAAACCACCAACTTTTACAAATGTCCGGGACTGAATTCGCTCTTGCGAGACCGAATGGAGAAAAGCGCAGTGTGGCAAACACTGTCCGGGTACTGACCGGTTGAGCCGCCAAAACAGGAATCGCGCGCGCAGCCCGGGATGGCCAACTAGCTAGACGGCACAGGCGACCGGGCGGGAACCTGTTTACTTTCTCCACCCCAACGGGGTCGCATACAATAGACTTTATGGCTTTGGTGGGGGTTGAGAGTAAGACAACGCCACTATGGTCAGTTAACCCCAAAGGAAAGAAAACCAAGAAACTCTAAACCAAGATCTGGGCTGGGTTGTAATTGTACCGGTGACAAATCCGATGATTAATGGGCAAGAGGCATAGGAGGTGCGGAGCCCTGGCACGTCCGTCCCGGGCCGGGTCGGGTCAGAGGAACGGCGGCGACAAGCCACTCAGGAGCTCAGCCGCCGACCCTCGCAACGGTCGCGGCGACCTGGCAGAGGGGACTGACCGGACTCCGGGCCCTGGGTCTTTTGTCCCCCGCCACCCGCCGGTAGCCGTCGGGGCGCAGCTCCGCGTCGCACCGCTTCGGATCCTTTGTTGTGCGTGTCGCGGCGCCCCGCCGCCCAGCCCCCCCCACCCCCAGCCACGACCGGGACGCGCCCGTTAGTGGCGACCCGCGACGGGTCCCGTGACCCGCTCACCTGCCAGCAGTTCCTGCAGGCTCTGGCTGAAAGTCTGCAGCTGTCGCTCGCTCGTGAGCCCCTTGGTGCGGAGGAACTTGGAGATGAAGGACACCGCGGCGGCGATCTCGCCTATCATGGTGGCGGCCCGAGTGTAGAAGGGATGCATGGGGGCGGCGGCCGGGGGTGGCCCGGGGCGGCCGGGGCTCGGCCCCGACGGCGGAGCGGCCACCCCGGGCTCCCGCCCAGACCCGACGGCCGAGAGGAAGCGAGGGCGCGAGGCGCGGACGGCTACTGGTTCTAGGGGATTTTTTTTCTTTCCTTTAGAGTAAAAAAGTTATTTTCAAGCCAGGAGGCGGCAGGAGAGACAGAGAGAGACGAGCGATGGCGGCCTGGTCACATCGCTCGGACCTCCCCAGCCGCCTCCGCCTCCAGCTCGGTAGCCTCCGAGGATCCCAAGAGTTGCATTTCCAGCTCCGAGGGGCGAAGAGCTGCCGCCGCCGTGCAGCTCATTTTATAGTGCTGCGGAAAGGAAGTGGCGTACCCGGAGCGTGAGGGAGGACGCCAGCCAATCCGGAGATCGCACCATTGTGACGCAGGCAGATTCGGAGCCGGAGGGGGCGGGAGAAGGGCCGCCAGGGGGCGTGCCCAGAGGCCGGGAAGAGAGGGAGGAGCTGACGTAATCTGCTTGTAAACAAATAAACCCCCGAGTGGCAGCCTGAGACGCAGGAGCGGTGGAGGGTGGAGAGAGAGAGGCCGAGGAGGCGCGTGTGAAAGCTCCGCCCCCAAGCTAGCTCCGCCCCCGACCCTGGCCAGTGGGGACCCGGCAGTCCGGGACCCCGCTTCTGGTCCGGGATTCTAGACTCAATTACGGTGGTGTGTCCGGATCCGCAGGACCGGGGTTCGGTCTCCGCAGCCCCTGCCCCGTGCGTACCCCATGTTTACATCTGATTCCAGCTCCAGACGGCTTGGCTGGCAGCTCTGGAAGGAGGAGCGTGCGGCGGCAGAGTCTGGGGCTCCGGTGAATGCGGGGAATGAAAGGACCCGCTCCCAGGAGCTATCCTGCTGCTTAATCCGAGCCATTACCCTAGGGGGCTGCAGACACCCGGGAACCCACTGCTCCGGGAAAGGTGGAAATGTGTCTGTAAAAGTTTAATTGGCAAACAGGTAGTAAGTAAGGCTGTTATTTCAGAAGAAAATATAACAGAATCTGTTCAAAACAAAACAAGGAAGGTGGTCTTTGAAAATAATATGTATTTTATGCATATGTACTATACACACAACCAAATTTGTCTTTTATTATATTTTTCTAGTTCAAGTAATGTCAGAACTTTAAAGTTGTGCTGCTACTAAGACAGACGAAAAATAAAACTTTAACCTTGTTGAGAATGTTAAACCTAGACACCCTCATTCACTGGCAAAGTTGCTTGAAAACAGCCTGGATAGAAGGAAGGCATGAGCCTGCTAAAACTATTAGGCCCAAAATAGGGTTAACCCAACTCTATTAAAGTAGGAGAGGGGAGAGGGAGGAAAAAAATGAAGTCCAGGCAGGAAGAAAAAAGCAAACAAGAGGCAGAAGTTGAACTCTACCAGATGGAAATAGATATTTTTGAGTTTAGTTGGTCAACAGTTGCCATACCACTTAAAAATATATGGAGCTAGCCAGGGTAGAGGAGAAGCAAGAGGATTGGTTACTGAGCTTGATTTGAAAAGGTGACTAAGACATTATTTCTTATTAATACACAATACTTAGCCGTGCATTCTGAATCAGTCCTCTGAAGATAATGTTGTTAGAAAGCACTAAGTCGTGAAAGTATTGATTTTCTTTGATAATAAAGTGAGGCAACAAGTAACATCTTTCTTTTTTCCCCTGTGAATCCTCAGGACTTCCTGAAAATCAAACGGAATAGCAAAGTTTTGACTGGAGGCTTGCCTCACCATTCCGGAAGATAAAGAACCAAAAGTCTGTCCTTGTACTCACGCTGTAGAGCATCTCTCTTTACCACCCGTCTCCCCACCTGTTCTGTCCTTTTCCCTTCTCAGTAACAGTCCCTTCAGTCTGGATTAGGAAGAGAGTAGAATTGTCTGCTTCCCCTGTGACTGGGAATCCCATCCCAGTGACTCAGAGTATAAACAGACTCCTTTACAAAACAAAAATAACAAAGCTAGCAAAATATTAAAGTTTGAACTCGGACATCTCCCAATCTCTGGTTCTCTTCACAGGCTTTACCGCCTCCCCAAACATCATCAGGACCTCCCTTAACCGAAAACGTTAAAATCAGTTCAAGGACCGGGCATGTTAATACACACTCCCAGCACTCCAGAGCAGATGTGGGCAGATCTCTAGGAGTTCAATGCCAGCTAAAGCTTCATAGTTGAATCCTTGTCTCAAAACAAAGCAGTCCAAGAAGCTAAGCAAAATCTGCCTGTGATTCCATCCCGAGGCAGGAGACCTTGGGATAGGCCTCAGTTGGTAGAGTGTTTACCTAGAGTACAGAAAACCTGGGTCAGATCCCCAGCAGACACATGCCTGTAATTCCTGTCCCTGAGGTAGTAAAGGCAGCAAGACCAGGAATCCAAGGTCATCCTCAACTAAATAGCTTTGGCAAGTCTGAGTATGTGTGAGACCCTGAAAACAGTTGTGGCATTAAAATCATAGGATCTCTGTCAAAACGAGTCCAGGAAACAGACGTGGTTTTTGTTGTTGTTGTTGTTTGTTTGTTTTGTTTTGTTTAATTGGAAAAGAGCACAGACATCATGTTAGCAGTGGGGCTTTGAAGCTCGGGAAACGCATTCTATAGGGATAATTATCAGATAACCAGAATCCAAAGGGCTGTTCCTTTGTTAAATGCTTTTAACCACAAAGAAAGAAAGAAAGAAAGAAAGAAAGAAAGAAAGAAAGAAAGAAAGAAAGAAAGAAAGAAAGAAAGAAAGGAAGGAAGGAGAGAGAAAGAAAGAAAGAAAGAAAGAAAGAAAGAAAGAAAGAAAGAAGGAAGGAAAGGAAGAAAGAAAGGAAGAAAGAAAGAAAGAAAGAAATACTTACATAGAGTAAGGGAATGGATTTCTCTGATCTATAGACTATTACATTTTGGGGACCAGCACAGTGTTGAAAACCTTTTTCATTGGCTCAGGACTCCCAAGAACAAGTTCTCAACACAAAGATTTATTTGCCGCAGAGGGACAAAGGACTGCCTCTGGATAGAGAGGTGGCCTATAGGACAATGACAGTTAATAAAGGGATGAGATGTTTAATTTTAATTGGGCATGCTAATTAGGAGAGCCAAAGGGGGCTTTTGATTGCCGGACTTCAATACTTTGAGAGTTGGACCTTGGTAGTCATCCTCAGGAGGAAGAAGAGGCCAAATAAGGGAATAGACCTTGGGAATAATACTTTTTAATAAGACAGGGGAATTGGCAGAAGAGCACGACCTGCCAGAGCTAGAACCCCTTCGCTCTCTACTGCGCTCATGGAAGGAGAGGTGTGTGTGACAAGCAAGAAAGTCGTCAATTTCAAAATATGGCATCATGGTTTAGGGTTGCTGCTTGTACTTTTGAGATGGAGGAGGTAGGAGGGGACTCTCTATGTAGCCTGTGCTGGCCTAAAAATGGATAAGTAGAACAGGCTGGCCTTGAACTCGGAAATCTACCTGCCTCTCCCGCTCTGAATGGGTAGGATTAAAAGATTGCACCACCACGCCCAGTGACATCCTTGTCAAGGTCAACCTTGAATTTCCTCACCTTGTTTATCCAAATGCTGTTTCCAATAGTCAGTGAATGAAGGTGACCTAAATGTCCATCAAGACATGAATGGATAAAGATGATATCAGCCACCTTCCTCCCAGTACCCCCTCACACAGATCCTCCCCCATTCTTTCCTTCCGTTCTCAGACTGAGGGCATTCTCTCCCACTGAGGCCAGACAAGGTGGCCCAGCTATGGGAGTGGGATCCACAGGCAGGCAACAGACTCAGGGATTCAGAGACAGCCCCCTTGCTTCGGTTGTTCAGGAACCAGGAAAGCATGGTACTTTTTTGAGTGGAATACTATTCACCCATTAAAAAGAATAAAATGGCTGTAATACAGGACAACGTGGATGACGCTGTGAGCTTTTTCTTAGAGAGAAGTAAGGAAACATTTAATCGATCCAGAAAGGGCACTGGTGACAAATTGATAAATGATTCCAGCCAAATCTAGCTTGTAAAATAGTGAGTTTAATGTGGATTGCTTCCAGAGCATGAGTAAGCAGTTGTCTAAAAGATCATGGGTGACTCAACGGCAGCTTTGTCATACAGAAGCTCAACCCAGCCTGACTGATGACTATACCAAAACCAAAGCTCCATCGATGGAGCTCCTTGCAAGCCCCGCATCCAAGCTGATCTGCCCTTCTCTAGGGTTGTTATTATTGCTCATATAACCTTGAGGAGGGTCTTGAGTAGTTTATATGTCTCAGCTTTAGAAAAGGTCAAAGGTTGTTTGCTTCCTTAGCCTTGTAAGTTTCATGGACTTCCTGAGTCCTAATTAGCCTCCCACCAGGAGGGAATGTTTCAGATGGGAGGAAATAGCTACACAGCAGATGAAATTAGATGCCATTATATTAACTGAAATATGTCAGAAATAGGCAATTCTAGACTGGAATTGCACAGGCTTATAATCCCATCTACTCAGGAAGATAAGACAGGAGGACTGTCCTAAAGTTGAGGCTAACCTGGGCTACATGGTGCATGCCAGGCCAGCCTTGGGTAACCCACAATACAGTAAGATGATATCTCAGAAGGAAAAGTTGAGAGGACACAGCAGTTAGCAGATGCTGGAAAGGATAAAGAAAATGGAAGAGTAGGATAAGAAATTCAGGGGTTCCATTTGGTGGTTGTGAGAGAGGGTCCTTCTTGCTCTGAAGGTAATCCAGGCTGCTTGTAAATCATACAACAATCAGGCTAATGTTTAAACTTGGCAATCCCCCCATCCCAGCCTCCCAGGTATGAGTATTATAGGAGTATACCTCCATGTTCAGTTTAGCACTATATTTCTTGATAGCTTTGTTCATGAAAGGAAATTGCAGTTGTATACTGGGATAGCGCCAAAACTAGGAAATTTGGATGTGGTTGCCTTGTTCCTGTAATCCAGAATTCTGGAGGCTGAGGCAGGGGGAGGGAGGATGGCTGTGAGAACAAGGTTAGAAGAACAGAAGAAATAATGATTGTGAATATTTTCACCAGGAGGAAATGATAGTGGAGGGCTAGGAGGGTGACTTATGGGAAAAGGTACCTGCTGATAATTCTGGTGACCTCAGTTCGATCCCTGGGATCTATGAGGTGAAAGGAGAGAACACTCTTGCCAAGATGACCCTGACTTCCATACTGCTGCCTGCTCACGCAAACACACACACACACACACACACACACACACACACACACACACACACACATTGTAATAAAACAGTAGAAAAAGTGTCATGGTGACCTATATATGAGACCCTGGGTCAGCAGACTAAACAGAAACAACTAAAAGCAGGTAGTGGGGCTGAGGAAGCTGCTTGGCTGGCAGACTGATTTGCCCCCTGTGTATGAAGCACTGGGTATGATCCCCCAGTACCTCTTAAACCAGCATGGTGGTACACACCTATAATACTAACTAGATTGGAAATCAGAATGTAGTCATCTTTAGAAGCTACGTTCCCAGTTGGAGGCCACCCTAGACTAAATGAAACCCTGAGACAACAAAAAGGGAAAGAAATGAAGGAAGGGGGGAAAGACAGGATGGAGAGAAGGAAGTAGGGAAAATAACTAACTCGGTGGTAGATTACTTGGCCAACATGAAAGGTCCTGGCTTCCATCCCTAATAGAGAAAGAAGGAAAAGAAAAGAGAACATATACCAGCAGTTCTTAGCCTTCCCATTGCTGCCACCCTTTAATCCGGTTCCTCATGCTGCGATGACCCCCAACCACACAATTGTTTTTGTTGCTACTTCCTAACTGTAATTTTGCTACTGCTATGAATCTTAATGCAGATATCTGTGTTTTCCAATGGTCTGAGGTGACCCCTGTGAATGGGTCATTTGACTCCCAGGTTGAGAACTGTTGCCATCCATCATTGTAACCTTCAGTCAAAATGTCGTCACAACAATCAGTGGTACAATGCTTGCCTAGCATGTGCAAGACCCTGGCTTCAATTCCTCCTGCTAGAAAACCAAGAACACTGGGGACTGAAAGTTGTAGTGTTGGTGCTTACTGGCATCCTGAGGAGGCTGCCGCCCTCCTCTGAGCTTAGGTAAGAAGGGGTTGGTGTGTGTGTGTGTGTGTGTGTGTGTGTGTGTGTGTGTGTGTGTGTTAAATCATGATAGACAGCAGCAGTTTTATTTTCTGGAGATTAACTATGCACAAACTGTTTCAAGAACAGCTTTTTTTCTTCTTTTTCTTTTTGTGTTGTTTTTGTTTTTGCTGTGAGCTAAAGGCTGGCCCTCATAACTCAAAATATAACTAAGGATGACTTTGGAATTTCTGACCTGGCCTCAATCCCCCTATGCTTGGATCACAAATGTGCATTAGATCTGGGTGTGGGAAAGTTAGGGATCCAACCGCGGACTTCCTGCATGCTATGTGGTAAGCACTCTACAATTGAAACACATCCCCGGCTCTCAGGAACACAATTAAAATTTTTTTCTTTTTCGAGCCGGTGGCCATGGCTTTAATCCCATCACTTGAGGGAGGCAGATATCTGTGAGTTCAAGGCCAGCCTCTATAGGTTGTCTACAGATCGAGTACCAGGACACCCAGAGTTGCACAGAGAAATCCTGTCTCAAAAAACAAACTCAAATTTACAATAAACTGCCTTTCAGGTAGGTGTAGAAAATGAAAACACAACATAAATGTGTCTTGCATTTCAGCTTGAAGATTTCGTTACCTCTGTATAAATGTTGACCAATCCCTGAAGAAACAAAACAAAACAAAGCAAAACGAAACAGAAAAACAAAAAAACAAATTTCCAAACACTTAAGCCCAGACAGTATAGATAATGGGTCTTCAACCTGACCCACTTATACCATTTAGTACTGAGCTCTAGGATCCTATTTTTGTTTTGTTCTTTTAGGACAGGGTCTCACTATGTTGCCCTTGGCAGGCTTAGAACTCCCAATGTAGACAAGGACTCTCCAAGTCATAGAGATCACCAGCTTCTGTCTCCAAAGAGCTAGATATAAAGCCACCATGCTTGGGGGTCTTCTCTCTGAGATCAGTGACTTATTATTTACCCCAGACATGTGATTCCCTCTTCCCCACAAGGTCCAATGATAGCTGAGAGTTTAGGGTACTTGGTTAGCATGCCAGAAGCTCTGTGTTTAATCTCTTAAAACAGTCTTACACACACACACACACACACACACACACACCCTTGGCAACAAAACTCAATGGTTATAGACAAAGCCAGACAAATGACTTTGATCCTTGGAATCCTCATGACCGAAGAAGAGAACCGAGCTCCAAGAGGTGTCTTCTTATGACCACATGTTCGACAGTCTGTGCATGTGCAAATGCACGCGGAAAAGCTGGAGGGCAAAGGGTGCACATGCCTACAATTCCAGGCTTAGAAGATGGAGGCAGGGAGGTCAGGAGTTCAAGGTCAGCCCCTGCCAGAATGGCGGGAGGACAGCTTGTAGCCCAAGCGACTCTCTCATAAAAACAAAAATAAATAAGGCCACTCAGAGACAAAAGCCTTTATCTTTGAATATGTGACCGGTGGCCCAGAAGTAGGGAGCCCCCAAAGTAAAACAGCAAGCAGCCTATGAGTTTGTCTTCCTGGAAGGCAGACAAAGAAGGGCTTGGCGATGCTTTTTTTTTTTTTTTTGGTTTTTTTTGAGCTGGGATCTAACAGGGCCTTGCGCTTCCTAGGTAAGCGCTCTACCACTGAGCTAAACCCCAGCCCCTCTTGGCGTATGCTTAAAGCAATGAGGATAAAGGTCATTGAAAACACAAAGGGGAAGGAGGAGAATTGAGTATTTTGGACAGAAAAGTTACTACTTTTTTTATTTTTTTGAGAGCCAGAAGGATGATAGTTTTTAGAAGGATACATCTGAAGTAACTTTTTGCCTTATCTACTAGACTCTTTGAATAATTTAGTATTTTTGTGCTTATCTCTTTATCTCTCTATATATATCTCCTCTATCTCTCTCTATCTCTCTATCTTTATCCCTATCTCTATCTATGTAGACATAGACATCTATGTGGCTTCTTTAGATAAGAGTTGCTGTGCAATCTGGAGTAACGTCAAATTCTGATCCTTCGACCTGGGCCACCCTGAGGTGGGATTATCGGCCTGAGTGTGCTACACTGAGTCCCAGTGCCTTCACTTCCTGTGTGTTTATTCTCTGCCACTCATAGGCAGGAGACCTCAACCTGGTTCCCTGCCTGGCTTCGCTGCTGAACTAAGGTTCGAACTGACACATTGGAACTGATTGGATCTGTTGGGTTCAGAGCATTGAAAAGAACGACTCATCAGAAGTGACAGATTTGGAGGGCATGGGGGGAGCGCAATTTCTTCTTTTCCTACCTGCCTTTATCCTCCCACTTCCAGACAGCAAAGGATGACATCAAACTTCTGATCCTCCTGCCTCTACCACCTGGAGTGGCGGGATTCTAGGTGTGAGTGAGTTACCACATCTGGCTTCTGTAGTCCTGGGTTTTTCCAAGCAAGTACTCTCCCAAAGATGCCACATCCCCGCCCCAAACTTGCTTCTGATTTGGATTCATGTCAGTGTTTCAGATGTGGCTCACTTCCAGATCTGTTCTTCTTCTCGACTTCTCTCAGAAACCGGGTCCCCATGGACTCAGTTGACAACATTTCGTGCCCAAGCAAATTGCAATTTTTTTTTGGTAGGTTTTTTGACATGGGAGTCTCCTGATATTTTTCACCATCCTGCTTCATTCAGTCTGAGTCCCGGAATCCCAGATCTCCTGACGGGCACTACTGCATTGATCTTCAGAAGCAGTCTAAAGAAAACAACTTGGTCCCCATCAAATTGTAACTCTCCCGCTACGGGGCCGAAAAGCTCCCGGTTCTGAGTCCTCCATAAGATTTTCAGGAGAGAAGCTTTTTGCTAACAAGGACTGTGAGAAATGAAAGCTAGCGAAAGTTGATGAGAGGAGCGGAAACAGTTGGGGGTGGGGGTGAGGGTGGGGGTGAGGGTGGGGGCGAAGAGCACTTCAAGACAGTTGCTGAGGCATCCCATGGTTGGCATAGCCCGGAAAACACAGCGACATTTATTAAAAGGCTGGCTGGAACACGGAATCAAAGGGCAGAGTAAAAAGTCTGCCAAGTAAAATAATTTTCACTGGAATGAAAATTTTCCCTAAGGGTAGATACGAGAAAGTGTGTGTGTGTGTTTGGGGGGTGGGGGGACCTTCTATTTAAGGCCACTCGAAGCTCTCCACTTCCCCCGTGACCTGAATCATGAGAGTGAAACCCTAGGCTATGCCACAGACCAAGGCAAACATGGGGATGCTTGTGACCAGTGGGTGTAGAAAGGCCAGAGGGCCGAGGGAGAGCTGGTGTGTACAGCAAAGTTAGATGCCGACAGTGGCTCTCCGGGAAGTCTCACCAGTAGTCTATTGTAAAGCCACCAGGCCATTTCTCAAAATCTAGCTCCTCCCCAAACCTTGTGCCTCCCTCTGTTTATGTTTTTAAAGCTCTCTGTGTGACTGAGAGACTCTGGTCTCTCAAAAACAATACCTCTGTGGTCAGGGGTTGGGGTGGGGTGGAGGTGTTACCTTTTTATCTCTGCAGGAACTGAAGAAAGTTCTGTTACCTCTGTTTTTGCTTTTGTTGTTGGGGTTCTGCTTATTAGGTAGCCTAGGCTGGTCTTGAACTCACTAAGGGGCCGAGGAGGAGTTTGAACTTTTGGTCTTTTTGCCTCCAACTCCTGCAGTTGGCTATTGTTAGATGCCAACTTTTGTGTTTAAAAAATGTGGTCAGTATGCAGGGGAAAGGTTTTCACACACCTATATCACTATGCTTTGCCCTTACCCACCCCTCTTCACGTCCTCCCTCCTAACCCCTACCACCACACCCCACCCCCACCTTCACCCTGACTCCTAGCTCCGGAGCCTTTCTTCTCTCTAAATACTTCCCCTTTGTATTTTCAGGATGCTTACATTCCATTGCCCTCCCTCTTCCCTGGAGATGTTTCTGTCCTTAACCACCATGCACCCACTACCTTCCTGACTTCATATTTCACTTAACACTGTGAGCTCCAGCTCCATTTTCCTGCCAGTGAAATAATCTCACCTGCTTTTGAATCCGAATAAAACTCTATTGTGTATGTGTCCCACAGCGTAAAATCTATTCCTCCGATGGACCTCCAGCCTGGTTATGTACCTGGCTTATTGTTTAAAATACTGATCTGTGTGTTTACGTGCGTGTGTGTAGGTATATGCGTACTCTCGGGGGCCTGTGGAGACCAGGGGACAGTCTGTGGGAGTCGGTGAGTCGGTTCTCTTCTTCTACCACATGGGTGGGTCCTCACGATCAAACTCAGAACATCAGCCTTGGAAACCAGGGCCTTCATCAGATGAGCCACCTTGCTGTTCCACTTTTGACCATTTTTTAAAAAATGATGATAATGATGATGATGATGATGATTATGATGATGGTGATGGTGTATGTTGTAAATACAGACACACATCTACAGGTCTCAGAGGACAACTTTTAGGTGTCTGTTCTCTCTTCATGGTGGGGGTCAGGCATTGAACCCAGGCTATCAGTGCTTCTGCCTGCTGAGGCTTCTCACCTCTACCCTCCCATCAAAACTCCCTCTACCTCCTTCCCAGCTTCTCTTTTGAGACAAGTCTTGTGAAGCCTAGGCTGTCCTCCAACTCTCCATGTAGCCCAAACTGTGCTAGACCTCATGATCTACCTGCCTCTGGGTCTTTGTGCTGGGAGGTAGTATTGGTCAGAGAGACTAGTGCAGCGATTAGCGTGGGTGTGCGTGTGTGTCTACAGAGTTCTGACCTAGAATCATCCTTCATATGGATGCAAAGGAGAGATACAACCAGAGCACATGGTTAGTTGTGTTCATTGACCTGAGAACCTCCATGATGCTTTCCATAGTGGCTGCACGACCAGCAGTGTATGTAGGAGGCATCTCTCTCTCTCTCTCCCCACTCTCCAGCTTCCAATCCTAAGGTTTAAGCATGGTCAGGTGATAAGTCTTCGGGTAAGTATGTGAATTGTGAACAAACAAGCCCTTACTAATGACCGCCATGGCCCAGAGTGCTGGTGACTTTCTGATATGAAGCTTGTGGGTCTCTGATTGGGTTTCTCACGAGTTCTTTAGAATAATAGCTGGCCATGCCCAGATAATAAAGCAACTTTGGCCCCACCTTAGACCTACAGAGATAAACTGGAGGTGGGGCCTACACCCTAGACACTGATATTTGAAAACAATCACTCTTCAGCCGAGAGAATGGCTCATCTGTATAGCTTGAGGCCCTGTTATTTTGTTTCTGTTTGTTTTTGTTTTCTAAAAGTCCAGACAAATTAAAACCAAAAACCAAAACCACAAAGACCAATGTCTACTGCCCAGAATATCTTGAATGTATGGCCCGTTCTTGGAACACAGTTGACCTACCAGGGGCAACACTCTTAGAGAAAACTTCCTTCTTCTAGCAGCTATCAATTGCTTCCAGGTTAGGGAGGGCACATCATGCTCACTCTATGCTGGGATTTGGCCCTACTTAGGTTTGCACAGTTCGTGTGTACACTGTCACAACTGATGTGAATTCACATGTGCAGCCTCCCCGCTATGACCAGAGGACGTTGTTCATTCCTCTTACCACCCCTGGCTCAAAAAGTCATTTCCCACCAACTTCCCCTAAGATCCCTGAACCTTAGGAGGGTGTGGTATAATATGTTCCACTCTTTCGGTGATATCTACTGCTATCTCTCCTGCTGTAATATTCCCACTGCTACCCTTTATGTGGGTTCCAAGGACTGAACTCAGATCCCCAGGCTTTCAGAGCAAGTACATTCCCTGCCCTGCCATTTCAAGAGCCAGTGTGACAGTTTAGAAGTCATCTGTTTAGAACATACGAGTTATTTATTTATTTATTTAATTGCTTGTTTATTTAATATGAGTACACTGTATCTGTCTTCTGACTCATCAGATGAGGACATCAGATCCCATTGCAGATAGTTGTGAGCCACTATGTGATTGCTGGGAATTGAACTCAGGACCTCTAGAAAAGCAGTCAGTGCTCTTAACCACTGAGCCATCTCTCCAGTCCCTGTTTATTTTTATTTTTTTAAATTATTTGAAGACTCCCCATTAAGAAAGCTTCATTTTGTAGTTAGTCACCAGGCTGACTCTGGCCGCTGTGGTGTTTGTACCTCCCCTCTTTCTGTCCCTTGACTTTCAGACACTCTTCCACTGTCCCTAAAGCCTTCAAGATGTCCTCCACTGCTTGCCCCAGGTGGTTCCCTCCTGGTCCTTTAACCTTCTGAGAATCAATCCTTTGTTTACTGTGCGTGTCTCATACATTCCAAACCCCTACATCAAAACATCTAATGCCCCAGACATCAAGCCAGCCAGTAAGAGAGAAAGCCCCACTCCTAAGGCATTCGTTCACTTCTGGGTGTCCTCAGGGACTAAACAGCTAGTCTTAACAGAATCTGATTTAGCCTCAACTAGTCCTAACAGAATCTGATGTAGTTTCCCTCTAACCTTCTTCCTTATGACTATGGAGAAGGCAGACATCGAAGCAAAACAGGAAGGCCTCTGGCAAGATATGTTCGTAAAAATCAGTGCCCTGTATGGCTTGTTTTTAAACCAGCCAGAGAGCACAGAGCAGTCTTTGAAAAGGAAAACTCTGGGGGGGGGGAATCTTTTTTCTTGGTTTCATAAACACTCATTGTTTAGTCATCCGAAGAAAGTGCACAGTTATGTTTAAATCCCCCACCTCCGACACTGATGAACTTTTAAATAAATTTCACTTCCTCAGCCCAACCTGACAGGCTTGTGGGCAGGAGGGGGGACTGTTTGGAGACACCGGCCAATCTCTCCACATCATGATCTATCTCCATATCTAATCGATCAATAGATAGATAGATGGATAGATAGATAGACAGATAGACAGATAGACAGACAGATAGATGCATTATCATGTCTAGACTTGGCAAAAAGTCTTTCTTAGGCAGACATCTAGAATGAGCAGAAATTAACTTTGATTGCCCTAAGACGATAACTCTCTCTCTCTCTCTCTCTCTCTCTCTCTCTCTCTCTCTCTCTCTCTCTCTCTCTGTTTCTCTCTTCTCTCTCTCTCTCTCTCTCTGTGTGTGTGTGTGTGTGTGTGTGTGTGTGTGTGTGTGTGTGTGTGTGTGTGTGTGAAAGTGTTCTGTAGTCTACTCTGGTTTCAAACTCTAGAGACAAGGAAGGCCTTGAATTTGTTTTTTGCCTCTACCTCCTAAGTATTGAGATCACTGTCTGATACCGACTGTAACCCTGGCTATAATTTTGTCTTTGTCTCATTCTTTGTAGAGAAGCTATAAGAATTTCCAACAGACATGTCAGGTATCCCAGACGACAGGATTCAGTGAAAGGCAGGAGAATCTTGAGGTCAAGTTCAACTAAGAGAGAAACTGTGACTCAAAAGACACTAAAACAAAAGCAGAAGAAAACAAAAAAGAATGTTAAGTACACATCATCTCTCAGAAGTCCCTCCTCCACCGCTATGACACATTGTCTCATTTTGTGAGTTAGTCTAGTTTTGAATTTACCTGCTCAGAATGCCCTCTAACCAGGCCCCTAAGTGGAAGGATTACTCAAGATGTTTCTTTAGGCTTGCTTGAATGTGGACTAAAACTACACTTAAAGCCCCAGAAACTTAGATTTGGGATCTATGTTTGTAGTGTAATGGATCAGCAGGCAAGGTCTTGCTGCCAAGTACAACCGACATCCTGGTTTTAATTCCTGAGCCCCACATGGTGGGAGGAAAGAATCAACTCCTGGTAGTTTAGTTGTTCTGTGACTTTGACAGTAGTGTCATGATGTGTGTGTGTGTGTGTGTGTGTGTGTGTGTGTGTGTGTGTGTGCCTGTGTATGTGTGCAAATATGCACCTGTGTGCCTGTGTGTGTGCAAGTATGTGTGATGTGTGCATGCATGTGTGCATGTGTATATGTGTGTGCACTTGTGTGTGTGTGCACAAGTGTGTGTGTAATAATTTAATCTAGATTTGCACTAAGCAAATGTTTTCTACAAATGACCAGAGAGCATCTGTTTTAGACTTGGTGGTGGGCAGACTCTTGTTACAACTATTTAATTCTGCTGTTGCAATGTAGAATCTTAGTCCCCTTGGTGTCATCACAACAAACTACCTGAAGCCGGGTTGTTTAGAAAGTAGGGAGGTTGATACAGCTCAATTTTCTGAGTGTATCTGGTGAACAGCATCCTACTAGGAAGGACATGAAGTAGAAACTTAAGGGTTCTTTGGAGAGTCAGTTGTGTTGGACGGTGTTTTGCTGGGGCAAACACCTGAAGGAACGTTTCACTGAAGCAGACACAGGAGAGAGGATGTTCTGCTAAAGCAAACACGTGAAAGGACATGTGATGAAGGATTCTCTGCTAACAACATGTATGTATCGGTCCGCCTTACATTGTGTAATTGAGCTCCATTTGTTGGGAATCCAAGGACTCGGGGTGATTGGATGCATATGTTGAGGCAAGACCGTGCTGAGGCAAGGCATGTGGAGGTCATGTGATGTTTGGAGAGTATAAATAGGATGCCAAGGAGTGACAGAGACAGAGCTTGGCTTGAGGGTACAGTTATCTGAGCAATAACTAAAAGTTGTGAGTCTTGTCTTTGCTGATTTTCGATTCCCTGAGAGAGGTACACAGCTGAGAACGTCTCCTGGTGTTCGTGTTGGGCCCTCCTGCTGACTCCTGCCAAGGCTGAGGCCTGGCTGTCTCTGCTAGGTCATGTCACTGCTGTTGCTAACCCAACTCTACCGACCTGACTGCTGGTGTATTGGTGAAGAGTTTGTAAGTGGATCGAACTGCTGCTGCCTGCTGCTAACCTGTGAAATGAACTGCTGATTTTCAGACAACGCAGATGGGCATTGCTCCAAAGGACCTTTCTAAACAGGTCCACTTCCCCCTATCCCACCCGTATCCTTTCTTTCCTACTATCTCTGGAGGGTGGTGGGCTACAGGGGAGGCTAAAGCATTTAAGAACCATCAAAATTGGTTTGAAAAAATTTAAAGTTACAGCTGGCACCCAGTGTGGCTCAGGCATAATGGGTAGTCCTGCTTCTAATTGAGAGGGAACGGCAGATTATGAGGGGTTAGCAATGTTGCTGCAGGAGGTTGTTGGAATGGCAGCTACTGGTGCTAGCTAGGAGGTCTCCTGCCTTGCTCCCAGAAGGTGCTTTTTGGTTTTGCTTCATAGTTTTCATGTGTACTCTTTTGAGAAAGTTTAATGGGAAACCAGGGAATTCTCTTCTGTTGGTGAAGATGGCGGAGCCAGCTATGCATTTAGAGAGTCTTCCGATAGCGGTAGAAGGGCTTGGAAAGCAAAACAGGCCACTGGGAGGAGAGCAAAGTTCAGGCTTGGCGAATGAGAGCAGGAATGTACCACACAACGAAAGCAAATTAGTCTGGAAGGTAAACTGCCACCCCACCCTGCTTCTAGGGGCCTGAAAGAGCAGGAAATGGCACACACAGAGCAGGTTAAGGTGCAGCCGAGAGAATTTGCTTGGGCCTACACAGACACCTTCAGCCTTCCCAGTCTTTGTACAACAAATTCTTGCCAGAAACAATGGACAGGCTTATGATGAATTGACCTGGAGACCGGTACATGTCAGATTTAAAGCATTTTAAAGAGGCTGTGGTATTGTGTGGCTTACAGTCTTCCTTTGTCAAGGAAATGCTAAATAACTGGGCTATACATCATAGGGTTATCCCATAAGATTGGGAGGGATTGGTGTCAGCTGTTCTAGAAGCTGGTCAACAATTACCATGGTTGTCGTGGTGGAGGCGTGAAGCCACAAAAGTAGCACAACATAATTTAGCACAGGAATAAATGTTAACTAAAGAGCAGCTGCTTGGTGAAGGGCGGTATGCTGACTTACAAGAACAAATCCAATTTGATAATGATGTGATTGAATAATGTTGCACTGCTGCTTTAAGAGCTTGGGATTTGGTTGAAGAACCTGGGGGTGGGGGGGATTCACCTCACTTACTAAAATAATACAGGGTTCTGGGAGGCCTTTACAGAATTTTTTTTTTTTTTTCTTTTCTTTTTTTTTTTTTTTTTTTTTTTTTTTTTTTCGGAGCTGGGGACCCGAACTAGGGCCTTGTGCTTTGCTAGGCAAGCACTCTACCACTGAGCTAAATCCCCAACCCCTACAGAATTCTTACAGAGGTTGAGTTCAGCTGTGAATAGAGCCATAACAGACCCTGAAAAGAGTCATTGATAGATATATTGACATTTGAAAATACAAATACTGAGTGGTAGAGAGGATCACACCACTGAAAGCACGTGGAGTTCCTATGGATGAATGGATAACAGCTGATATTGGTTCTCGGGAGTATAATGCCAATATCATAGAGAAAAATCACAGCCAGAAATATCAGGAATCAAAATGCTTGATGTTTTCATTGTGGTGGTTTGGGTCATTTCCAAAGAAGTTGTAAGGCTAAAAGATTCAGAGCTCAAAATAATGGGTACAATGGTAATTGGAGGAGATAACAAGCAGGTTCTGGTCACTATGAGCCACAAAGGCTTCCAGGCTAGCATAGCCACTGTGGAAAGGGCAAACACTGGTCAACAGTCTGCTGGTCAAAGAGAAACATGGAGGTAACCAACCTCTTGTCACTGGGAAACAAACAGAGGGACCTATCAGCTCGAGGCTCTGCAGCCAAACACCATTCAACACAGCTGACTCTCCAAAGAACCCTTAAGTTTCCATTTCAGGGACACATGCAGAAAAGATCCCACGGTGACACAGGAGGAAGAGACTAATGACGGGCTGGGCTCATTCTATTTATTTATTGCTTTGCTTGCTAATTAATGAACAAGTTAATTAATTAATTAGCTAACCTTAGAGACAGGGTCTCATGTAGCCTAGGCTGACCTCAAACCCACAAACCCACAATCCTGCCTCCTAGCAATCTTCTCAAGGTTTCTCATTTCAGGTGTGTCCCAACATCCCCAACAGCAAGTTTGCTTGAAATATCAAATGAGTAGGACCCGTAGCACCTACTTTGGTTTTGTTAAAAAGAGGTGGAACCAACTTACACGTTGCTTACCAATGTCATGCTGGGCCGGCCTTGCAGAATGCTCTCTCTTCTAGGTCTGACCTGGTACTTAGTTTGTTATTTTGTGTGCCAAGAGGGCATAAAGAAGCCAGAAGGCTTCATCAACAGTAAACACACGCTTTAAAGAACCGAGGACAGAGGGCGGTTTAACCACACCAAGTAGAATTTTCCCACTCAAATCCATTCTATGAAACTACTCTGGCTATCCTGCTTACAAGCACAGTCGAGGGAGTTAGTGCCAAGGAGACAGTGACATCGATACATGTTGGAGAAAGCACTAAGCTCGGATGAGATTCTCTGCCAGGAAGAGCTCTGACAGAAGCTTAAATACCTTGAATCGATGTTAAAATTCTACAATGGTGGTACACAGCTTTGATTTCAGCACTAGAGAAGATGAAGTAGTCGGGATGTCTGTGAGTTCAAAGCCATCTGGTTTACATAGTGTGTTCCAGGACAGCCAGGGCTGTGTCACAAACCAACAAACAAAACCCTACAGCTCAGTGGAGTGGTATTTACATTTAAAATAAAAAATGGAAGAGAGCAGTGAATCCTGGAGGAGTTTTCCGTTGTTCTCAGCTGGATCCTCACCTTACTTGATTATAAAGTAGTCCAGAGGTCAGTAGCAGATCAGTTGTTCCTTCGTCATTCTCCAGAAGAATAAATGCAGAAGCCAGTAGCAAGCATGGTATCATGTCTCTTCAAAGGAGGAGTAGATGGAGAGAGATGGCATTTATTGCTCTTGTAGGGGACTGGGGTTCAGTTCCCAACACCCACGTGGTGGCTCACAATCACACACATGCACGCATGCGCCTTAAAAATATGCCAACGCGATTGTTTTGTAAAGGATGAGGTAGAGCTGTAGCAACCTACGTGAAGTTCTTTTCTGGTATTTAAAGCTTCACAAAGCAAGCACACTGAAGAAAACTAAAATGAGAGTAGATTATGCAGCACATAGAATTGAGCTCTCCCAGGGATGGGTGCTTTCAGAGCCCGAGTGGTTATTTATTTTGCTGGGCCTGGTGTTCTGGCCCTGCAGAGGAACATTCAAGTGCTACACTGTATATAGAACAAATTCCACTTAGCTTACATCGCTCAAATAAAAACCAGTGGGGGGAAAAATGTAAGCAATGTGTAGATTCTCAAGGGAGGCTGTGCCAGTCTGGGCCACTGGAGTGGGGTCCACCAACATGCATTCTCTTGGTGCTAGAATCTGGGAAGTCCACAATCCAGGCACCAACAGGTTTGGTGTCTTTCGAAGACCTACTTCCTGTTCAGAGAACCACCTCTTTTGTGTGTATATCATAAATGTATGACATGTATATGACATATATGATATGACATTATATGTACATATACATATACACATGCATATGCATACGTATATGCATACACATACATATACATATACACATACATATATGTATGTATCAGCCTGGTCAGCATAGTAAATTCCCAGCCAGAGTTACATAGAAAGACTCTCTCTCTGTCTCTGTCTCTGTCTCTGTTTCTGTTTCTGTCTCTGTCTCTGTCTCTGTCTCTGTCTCTCTCTCTCTCTCTCTCTCTCCTCTCTCTCTCTTCTTCCTCCCTCCCTCCCTCCCTCCCTCTCTCCCTTCCTCTTCTCTCCTCTCCTCTTCTCCCCTCTCCTCTCCTCTGTGTGTGTATTTTATATTATATGTAGTTACTCTTACAGAGATGGCTCATTTATGGAACCACTCTCCTATTCATAGTAACATTAATTCTATTTCAGATTTATCATTTAGAGGTCTTTATTTTAAAATGTTGTAATAGGGGCTGGGGAGATGGCTTACTGGTTAAGAACACTGGCTGCTCTTGTTAGAGGACCCAGGTTCAATTCCAGCACCCACATAGAGCCACCTGCAACTCCAGTCTCATGGGACCTGATGCCTTTTTCTGGCCTCCTCGGGCACTGCCCATGCATGGTGCATATGAACTCACTCAAGCACATATACATGGACATAAATAGTTTTTTTTAACGTTGTAATGACAATATATCCTGGGCACATGTGTGTATGAGTGCACATTGTATTTATGTCGATTTTTTCCCCACTTTTCACTTTAGTTTCTTTTTTCTTTCTTCTTGGGATGGAAGCCCAAGCTTCATGTTCTTTCAATGCTATACCACTGAGCCATACCACTGGCCCGAGAGATACTGCTGGCTTGAAACCACTGGTCCATGCCATGTTTCCTCTCATCCAGAATATCTTTTTCATTTGATATTTGTCAGGTATGTTTATGTTTTTCTTTGTAGATTCTTGACTAAAAATATTCTCTGTGTATCTTCATGGCTATAGACTGAGTATCTGTGTCCCTCACAAAATTCAGGTTGATACCTCATCCCCTGGTATTCGGAAGTGGTACCTTAGAAAGATGATTAAGATATGACAGTTCTGTCTTCTTTCTTTTTTTTTTTTTTCTTTTTTTTTCGGAGCTGGGGCCTGAACCCAGGGCCTTGCGCTTGCTAGACAAGTGCTCTACCACTGAGCTAAATCCCCAACCCCCAGTTCTGTCTTCTTGATGGGATCTACACTCATATATGTCTACCCACCTAGAACTGTGAGTTACAGACAATGGTGGGACTCTTTGTAGGTGCTGGGAACTGAATTCAGGCCATCCCCAAGAGCAGCAAGTGCTGTTAGCCACTGAGCCACTATTCTGAGCCAATAATCAAATAAAACCAAAAGTTACTACAGGGCTGGTGCAAAGGTTCAGTACTTAAGAGCACTCGCTGCTCTTGCACAGGACAGAGCTCTCAGAACAAACATTAGGCAACTCAGAACTGTCTGCAACTCCAGTGTCAGCCGTACCCTCTTCTGACCTCCTTGGGAGCTGTGTGCGTGTGACACACATAGCAAACACTCATACATATAAATAAAAGCAAGTGGATAAAATATCTTTAAAATTACTCTATGAGAAATGTGCCTTTCATCAGTCCACACTTTTTAAATTTTGTAAACTAGGTTGGTCTTGAACTCAAAGAGATCCACTTACTTCTGCCTCCTGAGTGCTGGGATTAAAGGCATGAACCACCAAGTACCACTGAGGATAAAGTTAGAGCAAGGCTCACTACCCGTGCTCACGAACTTCAGTCAGAGTTAGAGATAGACTCGTACAACACCCTCTTTCTTGGGAAACCCTAGATATTCTCTCATTTTCTTACCCTCACTTTCCAGCAGGGGCATGGTGACAGAAGATAAGGTGCGGCCTTTATCTCACTGGGGTTTTCCAAGCAGGACACCGGAAAATCTAGCCAGCCTTCTCCTGATCCCAATCATGTATGTGTTGCAAGTGAACTCTTGTACTCTCTGGTAGTTGTTTTTTCTACTGTATGAAGACTATCCAGAGATATAAGAAACTGGATGGCAAAGAACAGCCTTGGGATGTTTATGCTCCTGACTAATGTTGTTCCAGAAGGTTCCACTGCTTTCTAGACGTCTTTTGATTTGGCCATGCACCTTATCCTGAACTTCTATGAGACTTCTTTAGTCTTTCGGTAAGGGCCTTGGTGGTGCAGATCAAACCCAAAATTTTTGTGTGCTCTGGGACCGCAAGCATTCCACCACTGAGCTCGGCTGGCAACCTCTGAGTTTCACCCAGGTGACATACTGTGTGGACATTACAGAGATGAGGTAACAAGGATGGGTGACCAGCAGATTTCGTACCTGAAGAGATTCCTTTCTGAGTCTGTCCTTTTGAAGATAAGGGGTTAGCGTCAACACAGAGAAATCCAACTTGAAACCCTCTTGACAGTCACCCACAAGCCTGTCAGATGAAATCGAATAAATATGAGATTGAGAAGCACACAGCAGGGGCAAGCACAGTTTCTGGAGACCTAGCCCTTGGCTAGTGAGTCTGAGGCTGACTTCCCTGGCAATTTCCAGAGGCTGTGGAACTGTTTGCTTTTCTCCTTGGAGGAGGAGTAATTTAGCCTGTGGTCTTCCTAAATTACCTAAGGAGTATTTTTAACCTGGAGTTTTAGAGTTCTTTCCCAGGCCTGGGAAGAAGATATAATTTGAAGGGTAGGAAGGAAGTGGGCAGAGCTGCTTCTAAAGCAGACCCCTCTGAGTGGCTGTTTCCTCCTCCCTGCTGTTAAAAATGAACTATTAGAGGTAGTCTCGAGTTTGCCAGAAGTTTAGTTAGCAAAGCAATGAGACCGGCACTATCAGCAAAAAGCAGAACTAACTAATTGAAATGTCTTGTTCAGGGCAGCGAACCAGACCTTGAGAGCAGAGGCATTTGTCACTTGTCACTCAGGGCTGCATTGTTTCTTAGGCCTCGAAACTGTGGCCTGAGAACTCTTCCATGGGGGCCCTCCAAGTCACCCAGTTTCCATTTTACCCATGGTCTCAGCAGCAGCTTGCAAGTTTTCTGTACTTGGTTGACCCCTGTGGCATCATTGGCACGCTGAATTCAAAACCACAGGGTTCTGTGTGTTTCCTTAAGATGATCTGAGTATGGTACAGTAGGGCTCCAGTCCTCAATCCTGCACTCGGGTTTGTTCATATACTTATATACCCCACGGGCAGCTGGGAAATAGCTGTATAAATGGTCGCTTTTGTTGAGATTAAAGCAGGGCCGCACATAGAACAAACCAGGTTCCAACCGCTCAAGTGCTAGGAATCTAGTCGTGTCGCACCATGCCTAGCTGTAAAGAATTCTTTTATGGACACAGAAAAGGGTCTCGTGAAATTTGTGATAGCTGTTACCCATCTCAGAGACAACGATCCGAAAGCTCTTTCTGTGGCTCTTCTGTTTAGCATGTTGTAGACTACCAGCTTGCTATGGTTGGAAGGAATCCTATTAACGTTTTGAGCATGAATGAATGGTGTCTTAGAGTATAGTGATCTCTGAGAGTCAACTCGCACATCTCACTGAAACCAGGAAGCACACTTGGAAACAGTTTTGAATGAAGCCATTTTGGTGTTAGCTCTCTGCCTGTCAGTGATTCTGCATTTCATTTACAGTTACATTCGGGATCATATGAGAGCAGTTGACATGGAGTACGCACAAAGTTTTACACCGAATAAATTACACATCTGCTTTTCGCCTTCCTTCACCTATAACCTGAGTCTGGGGATTTCAGAGTAGCCAATCTGATCTGTTTTTCCAGGCCTTAGTTGTTTACACCTTCTGAATCTTGGCAGGTGAGACAGCAGACAAGATGTGCTCATCAGTCATCATTCCGCCTCTGGTTTTCCTCTGCTTGCTAGAGGAGAAGACTGAAGCCTAGGGTTCCAGAGACTTGTCCTAGTTTTGAGGTTTAAAATCCTCGAGAGTCCGAAATCTTAACCAACGTTCCCCATGTGGCGTTTCCTCATAGACATAAGACGAGCCTAGATTCACGAGAGATGGTAAAATGACTAGACCCATAGAATCTGTTTACCAAAAGACATTTCAAATGTTCTAATCAGCAAGAAAGGGGTAAAAAAAAAAGTTGCCAGATATGACACATTTATTGTGAAAATAGCAGACTTCTATTCAGTTAAGAGGGACAGTGACAAGAAGGACAAATAATGCTACCCAGCAGGCAGTGGCTTCCTACTGATCTTCACAAGTCCTTCCCTGACCTGGATTAGAGAATAAAGAAGGTCCTCTTTAAAGCTGCTCAGATCACTGTACTTGAGCCCTAAAACATTTAATGGGGAGGGGCTGGGACAGGGCTAGAGGTCCAGACAGAACACAGGACGTTCAAGTAAAACTCATTGCAAAAGAACAAACATTTTCTTTTTACGTTTAAGTAGTTCTCAAGGACCAACTGAGCCATGTTTATGCTAAAATCTGATTATTGCTTCTTTGAAACTCTAATTTAAATATGTGTCCTGTGTTGTTGTTGTTGTTTGGTTTTTACTTTTTGGGGTTTTTTTTTGGGGGGGGGTTAACCTGGCAGCTTTAGGTGGGAGAGTTGTAGGGTAAACTTATGTGTGGTATTAAAGAAAAGTGTCATTCAGAACACCCTCCCCAGGCTAGAATAGCTGGAATAGCTCAGCTTCAGAGAGAAACATACTTGCTGCCCCTCCGGAAGGTCTGGGTTCAGGTCCCAGCATCCACAAAGCTGCTCATATCTAGCTATGACCCCAGTTCCAGGATTTCTGACACCCTCTTCTAGCCTCTTCCAGTATCTGCATGCATGTGGTACTCATATATACACAAATGCAAAACACACACATAAAAACAAAACCAAATAAGTCTTTTTAAAAAGTCCAGAATGCACTGGAATCACATCAATTCTGTCTTTGGGGGTGGGGAGTGGGGTTGGGGTGGGAAGAAAGAGTTCACTCGCTTTATAACTCCAGGTTACAGGTCATCATACCAGGGAAGGCAAGGCATCAGCTGACGCAGCTGGTCAAGTCACATCCACAGTCAAGATCAAAGAGACAATAAGCTTATCCCTTCTTGCCTGCCTGCCCGCTGGTGTGCTCCTTAAGCTGATGGTAAGTAAACACTTTTACCCACCAGCCCATCTCAACTGCTCTTGCTTGTTTGTTTTGACAGAACTGGGAATTAAAACTAGGATGTTGCAATGCCAGGCAAGCGTTCCACCATTGAGCTAAATCCTCAGCCTGGGGTTTCTTATTTTTTTAAATGTAGGAGTACACATAAGAAGGTGAGTGTTTAGCATCTGAGAGAAAGTTATCAAAGCTGGTTGCAAGGGTGTACCCAGCTGTGTCAAGACACTAAGGCAGGAGGAGGCCTACTTGAGCCCAGATGTTAAGAGGCAGCCTTAACAAAGCAAGCAAGACTCTAATGGAAAAATACAGCAAACAAGAAAGAGCCTGACTTATCAGGAGTGACATGGTCCTGTGCTCTAGGGACACAAGCACCCAGTACTCCAGGCTTCCTGCTTGCAGCAGCACCCCAAGCACTCGCACACTCTCTTCAGTCAGCAGCTTCTCGCCTGAGCACTGAGAGCTTCCTTAGTGAGGCCTGAAGCTCTGCCTACGGTGCTTTTCTGTGTACCTTGAAGGCTCTCCATCCACACTTTTCCTTTTCCATTTTGTGTGTGTGTATTCATATGTGTACATGCATGTATACGCACATATGTACATGTATTTGTGTATTATGCATGTATATGTGTATTGTGTTATGTGTATATCCATATCCATGTATATGTATATGTGTATGTGTATGCATGTATATGTGTGTGCATGTATATTTGTACATGTAAATGTGAATGTTTTCATGCATGTATATATGTATGTATGTGCACATATATATGTGTGTGTTTGTATATGGATGTATGTGTATGTGTATATAGATGTATGCACGTATAATATGTGTGTGTTTATATGGTATGCATGTGTATATGTGTGTCAAATTCTTCCTAGAGAAATAGAGTCTTACCTGCTTGTTTTTACAAAGTTGAAGAAATTTTCCAGATTCCAACACAACAAGGTTGAGGGCGAGAAGACATGGAATGGTAAAGAGGGAAACATAGTGCAGTTCCCAGTTGTGAGCCCCTCAGAGCAGTTCTACTGCTGCTCAAATCATGTCTGCAGCATTCTGGTTTTAATGCCTGAGCAGCCAGTGTGTCTTCTGAGTGGTTTACCCCTTTCCTCAGAGATACTCCTGTTTCCAATCCCTAACAAGGGGATTAAAAATTAATGCTTTTATTCTGTAAGAAGTTTGTGACACAAACCTTTCTATTGGGAAGAGAATCATTTTTTTTTTTTTGCATAGATATCAAGTGAGAAAATATCCAAGTTTGGGTGGTACTGGGGGCACAGAATACTACAAGATATACATTACGGGCTTGGGACAAAGCCACTCTAAGGATTGCTGTCAAAACAGCCAACTTCTTCCCAGAGAGAAAGAATTTAACGTACAGCTAATGAGAAAAGATGTGCCTTGAAAGAAAAAAATAAGGCAGCAACCATCCAAGGATGATTTCCTAAACCTTCTTAACAAGGCGTGAAGATGGTTTAGGAGGGGAGCCCTATTACGATTTTTAGAATCCTTCTGGCGTCCCCTCTCCCAGTACTTTCCCATAGTGATTGACATATAAATCCTTAAAGAAAGAAGGGATCAGTGGGTCTCTGTGCAGAGAGCGACAGCATGAGAACAAGGCCCTCAGAAGCTAGAACGGCACACAGGGGAGAGGCCTGAACATACATGCATGAACCAGTGGGGCCAGCCCAAGTCTAAAGAGAGGATAATGGGGCTGGTGTTTAGGGAAAGGGAAAGTACTCATAAATTGTATTTATGGAAACTTTTGAGGAATCTACATCTTTGTGCGTGTGTGTGTGTGTGTGTGTGTGTATGGTGTGGTGTGTAGTATGTGTGTGTATACATGTGTGATGTGTATGGTATGCATGTGTATGCACATGCGTATGTGCATGTATATATGTGGTGTAGTGTGCATGTGCGCATGTGTATGTGTGTTACCTGTGTATATATGTGTGTATGTGTGTGTATGTATGTGTGGTATATATGTTGTGCATGCGCATGTGCATGTGTGTGTGGTATGGTGTGTATGTGTGTATATATGTCTAGTTTGTGTGGTATGTGTGTGTATTACATGTGAATGTGTGTTTATATGGTATGTGTGTATGTGTATGCATGTGTGTGTGTGTGTGTGATGTACATGCCTGTATGTGGTATATGTGGTGTGTGTGCATGCACATGTGAATATGTGTGGTGTGTGTATATACATGTAGTATGTGTGGTGTACATGTATGTATATGTGTAATGTATGTATATGTATGTGTGTATATATGTGTGCTGTGTGTGGTATACTTTTGCATGCTCATGTGCGTGTGTATATGTGTATATGTGGTATGTGTGGGCATGCATGTGTGTGTGTGTGCATGCGTGCATACGTGTGTGTGTGTGTGTGTGTGTGTGTGTGTGTGTGTGTGTGTGTGTTTGTGTAACTACAGTCAAGGCTTTAACTCCTCTCGTATTGCCTCTGCTTTGCCCCTTGACAGCTGGTTTTACAGACATGTACCATGTGGTCAGACCATTTATTAACCCAATTGTCCTTTTCCCTCTTCCCTTCTTCCTCCCCTTTAAAAATCTTGTGTTGTTTCAAGCACAGGGCCTCATGTAAACCTTCCAACTCACTGCAGGTTCTCCGGTCATTCTCATCCCGTAATGTACTTTGACCAAAAGCAACTTGCAGGTTGATTTACCTTACATTTCCCAAATCAAAATCCATCACTGAAGTTAGGACAGGATTTCAAGGCAGGAACCATGGAGGAAGCCTGCTTACTGACTCTTTGCTTGTTTTCCTGCCACAGTTCAGGTCTACCTGCCTCAGGATGGTGCCATCTACAGGGAAGTAGTCCCATCCACATGGGTGATCAAATAAGACCGTCTCTTGCAGACATGGGCACAGGTTGATCTGATTGGGGGCTGGTCAGGAAGGGGTGGCAATTCTTTTGCTGAGGTTCTATCCTCTGAGGTAACCCTAGGTTGTGACATGTTAACAATAGAAACTAACCAGGACATCCTGTGACTTTGAATTTTAATGCTCTTGCCTTTGCCTTCCAAGTTCTGGGATTAATGGCTTGTGCCACCAAGCCTTGTTTATGAGATGCTGTGCACTGGACCAAGGCTTCGTGCACAATAGACAAGCATATACCAACTGCGTTACATGTAACCCCAGCTCTGTTTCTTTCTTTTCACATTTTAAAGTTTTTCTTTTAAGTGTTTTTGTTTTCTTTTATTGTAGGGTCTCAAGCAGCACAGGTTGGCCTCTAAGTCTTGCTCCCTTTGCTTCTGCATTTTGTATGCTGAGATGACAGGTGTGTATAGCCACGCCTGCTTCTCCTCCCCCCCCCCCCGCCCCCAGACAGAGTTTCACAGAGCTCAGGCTTGTCTTGAACTCTCTCAGGAGCAGAGGATGACTTTGATCGGGCTCTTTATCCTCCCACTTCGTCTCCCAAGCGTTTGGATTCCGAGTAGGTGTCATCATGCCTGGTTTCTACAGTGCTAGAGATCAAACTCAGGGCCTTTTCCATGGTAGGCAAGCACTCCACCAACTAAGCTACACCCCAACCCCCGTTTCCTAATTCTTAACGTTATACGATATAAACTGAAAATTTAAATGTATCAGCGTTTAGTGAATGATTGCAAAGACTTTGTTCTCAGAGCTTGCGTTTAGACACTGGGGAGCAAGAAGAAGAGGGCAATGGAGATGAACTGATCTCACGGTTTAATTCCAGGTCATGTCTCTTCTATTTGATCATCTTAGGTTATTCTCTAATAGGCCTCAGGGCCTGCTGAAAGCGCAGATATCCTCAATCTAATACAGTTTCAGACTTCCATTCTGGGCGAGGCAGCTGTAGAAAGCACTTTCCAGGAGAAGTGATTGCAGAAATATAATAATATACTAGAATCTTCACAACACAACTCATTCACGTGGTTCTCCTTGCACCCCCACCTTCTCCTGGGTCTGAAGACAAAGCCTCTCTCACAGAAAACATATCACCTAACTCACCAAGAATCAAGGTGGGATGGAACAGGGAGGTGGAGGTGAACTTTGCAAAGTCTGAGATAACACATTTGACACATTGCAGGGGCTGAAAATAAGTGTTCTTGCGCCTCTGAAGCAGTCACACAAAACGAGGTGCAACGACAAGGTTGACATGCAGCCTTCAGTTAGCACTTAGCTTGGGGGAGTCTTGAAAAATGATCATGTTTATGGAACTGGATTTCATCTGAGAAATGCCCTTTAAAGAAGCAACATAACCTTGAAAGGAACCCAAGCCTCACCATGCAGCAGGTTTCATGGGCATCAATAACCAATTAAATAAATAACTTTGGAGCGAAGCAGTGATGAGTGATGTATACATTTGATCATACATTTTCTTCCAGATCAAACGTAAACAAGCTCGTAAAAGTTAAGGCGATAGACACATTGAGTATTCTGATTTGACCATGTGTGCCCAAAGGGAACCTCCTGTCGTACCCCATAAACACGCATGCTTGCTGTCTGCCCAAAGTTAATTTTAAAACATAAAACGGAAAATGTGTTCTGTTCATTAAGAGAAGATCAAATGTAAATCCTGTAAGAGTCAGGTTCCAACCTGTGGCCTATTTGTCACCTATGAATGTCTATTTGTCTGCAATGTGGAACACAGTCTTCTTTGAAATAAGGGGTGGGGCATCTAAGATGGTATCCTAGTCCCCTGAGCTAGAGGCTATGAGAAGCTTCTGTTCAAATCTGTTTCCTTCTTTCTCCCGTGAGCTTCATGTTGCTCCTGCTTCTTTTGTAGGAGAACTAAGAGCCTAGGAGAGTTTAGGAAGCCCTTACAGAT